>NW_024627496.1:0-1336 GCF_008729295.1 Plectropomus leopardus | reverse complement strand
CACACACACACACACACACACACACACACACACACACACACACACACACAGAGGGGTGCCCCAAGCTCGCCAAAGAACAAGGTTGGCCGTGCATCAACGCAGCCGCCTTAAAGTGTGTGTTTTGGTGAGTGAGTTTGAGTTTTATGATCCCAGCTTGAAACAAGCCAACACTGTGTTCCTGATGTGTATGTTTCTGTGTGTGTGTGTGTGCGTGCGTGTGTGTGTGTGTGTGTGATGGAAACAAGTTTATTAGTAAGTATGAAAGCCACCCGCCGGTGTCTGGCCACAGCGACTGGATGTGAGAAGGGAAGCAAATTGCTGTCAAACTCCTTTTTTTCTCCTTTTCACTTTCATTTGTTTTTCTTTAAGCTTTTTTTTTTCATCCGTTAAGTCGAGTTTTTTTTTGTCAAGGAGAGAAATTGAGAAAGAAAAGAGAGATGATAAGGAGACTGAGGGAGATGAACAATAAACAAGTGACCAGAAAGGGAAAAGACCTCATTTTTTCCCCAAAAAATAGAGAAAAATGTCCAGAAAACTATATCTAAAATTGCAATAATTTTATGATTAAAATGATTTTACAGAAAAAAATAATAAAATAAGAATCAGCACTTTTTAATTATTTAATTTTATTTTTATTCAGTTTGGACACAATTAAAACTGCATTAAATCCAGTTCAATAAAAAAAAATCATTTAGAGAAAAAAGTGTCAGGAAAAAAATAAAACTAATTAAAAATAATTTCTAAATTAACATTTTACAGTAAAATACAACAAAAGATAAATGCTGAAAAAAAGCAAAAAAATTCAACATTAATCCAATAAAAAACAAAAATTACATGGAAAACGATACAACGATAGAAGGAAAAAAGGAGTTATTTCTACATATATACACACGTCAAAACATGAATTAAACATTAATTCAACATGTATTAATGATAAATTCGACTTTGTGAGCTCGTTTATTTTCACGTTATTTTCTTGTAACGTGCTTTAGAGTACTGTGATGGGACAAGAACCTCAGGTGAGAGTTTAAAGCCGCTTCATTGAACAGATTTGTTGCTGCACGATGCAGCTGTTGTGTCTGAGAGCGAGCGACGGGTTGAAGCAACATGTGGTGATGTCACACTGAGAGTCGCTCGTCAAAACATGGCGATAAAATCAGTTTTACTGCAAACGAGAGATCACAAAATCAAGACGACATGTCCATCTGTCTTCTCTGTTCCCTCTGCTTCCTGCTCTCATCCTCCTTTTTTCCATCTCTGCATCTGCACCAAGTTCACTCGACACAACCCCTGTGTGTGTGTGTGTGTGTGTGTGTGTGTGTGTGTGTGTGTGTGT
>NW_024627495.1:0-5730 GCF_008729295.1 Plectropomus leopardus | reverse complement strand
TTACCTGTGCATGTGTTGTTACCTGTGCATGTGTTGTTACCTGTGCATGTGGGAAAGCTGCAGGTAACCACAGAATGCAAATTCACTGAGTGGCCACTGCGGAAAATAGGTACAACAAGGTTGCAGCAAAACAGGAGCTTCACATCATAGAAATATGATGAGGCGTAAAGCATGATACTCAACTAACAAATCTGGCCCCCGACAGGGTGCCGGGGCCCTCCAAACATTTTCTAATTGACAATTAAACATGAAGTGCTTTGTTTTTGTCCTTTTAGTCTCCATAAGGTGTCAGAGACATAAAACAGCATCAAAATAGAGCTTTTTGATTAAAAAAAGAGCCAGAGGAGGATCCCCCACACCCCCGACAGAAGTCCTAGCTAAGACCCTAATGTCCTAAAATCATAGAAACATCCCAAAATACTAGACATTTCCTAAAATACTACAAATGTCCAGAAATCTAAGGAACATCCTAAAATCCTTTAACTGTCCTTAAATCCTTCAAGTATCCCATAATCCAAGAAAAGTCCTGAAATCCTAGAAACATCCTGAATTCCTTAAAATGTTCAAAAATCCTAGAAATGCTCTAAACTCTGAGAAATGTCCTAAAATCCTAGGAACATCCTAAAATTTTATAAATGATTAAAATCCTAGAAACATGTATGGGGCCCCTGGCCTCCAGTCACTTTGCAAAAGTGGCCCCCGAGCACAGCAGGCTGAGTGTCCCTGCTTTAATGTTTGAAACTGGCTTCAACTGAAAACTCACTCTCTAAATCTAACGTTTGTCCGCTAATTTTACCTCCGTAAAAAGATCAGTGTAATAATGAAACGAACCGCGTTAACAAAATTTACATTTCTTTATCTCTGGCCTCCTTTTCATCTCTCACTGTCTCTCTGAAACACACACAAACACAAAAGGCGGATGCATTATTCAGCGTGGCAGAGAGCGAGCGCAGGCCACGCTGCTGCAGATATGACAGCTCAGTTTAATATGCAGGAAAACCACAGAGATCCTCCATCAGCATGAATACGAATGGAGAGAGACCCGCGGGAGACGACCATAAAAGACAGAGGATCAGAGGAGGAAGAGGAGGAGGAGGGGATCTGCCTCTTTAAAGCCGCTCTGCTGAGAAAAACGCCCGCAGAATAAACCATCGCACTTTCATTACGACAACTCAACACTGTTAACCGCAGCAGTTTAAAGACGGCCGCAGAAACTCACAAGGAAGAGGAGACAAAACAAGACAGCTGAGATCCACAAAAAAATTAAATTAAACTGACCAGATTTTTTTGAACACACGCAGCCAGAGTAACAGAAACTAAAATCACCGCTTCATGTTGTATGCCTCCGTGTTTCAGTCAAGTTGCAGTTAACATCCGTCTGTCCAGACTAGATAAAAACCGTAACATGTTCAAAATATATTTGTTGCTGCAAATAAGCCACAAAGTCAAAAACTTGGATGCTTTAAAAACATAAAAATATCTTCCCTTTATCACTTTGTCCTGTTAGACGTGTGAAGTTTTGCTATAATGAGTAAATTATTTCTTGAGTCATAATCAAAAATAGACGTGAGGTCACAGTGACCTTTGACTACCAAATTCTAAACACTTTATTCTTGAGTCCAAATGGATGTTTGTGCCAAATTTGAGAAATTTCCCCAAGGTTTTCTTGAGAAATGATGTTAACGGGAATAAAACAGACGCAAGGTCACAGTGACCTTGACCTTTGACGACAAAATTCATAGCAGTTTGTTGCTGAGTTTAAGTGGATGTTTGTGCCGAATATGAACTATTTCCCTCTAGGTGTTCTTCGGATATCCCACTAACAAGATTGAGATGGACCAGTTCACAGGTACCTTTGACCACCAAATTCTTAACAGTTTATACTTGAGTCCATGTGAATGTTTGTGCCAAATTTGAGGAAATTTCCCTCAAGGCCTTCTTGAGATACGAGGTTAACGGGAATGAGATGAGCAGAGTCACAATGACCTATGATCACTGTATTCTAGTTAATTCACCTTTAAATCCAAGTGAATGTTTGTGCAAAATTTGAGATATCACATTAATGAGAATGAGATGGATGAAAGATCACAGTGATGTTCACCTTTGACCTTTGAACACCAAATTGTTATCAGTTAATTGTTAAGTTCAAGTGAACATTTGTGTCAAATTTGAAGAATTTCGGTCAAAGCATTCTTGAGATATTCCGTAAGGAGAAAGGCTCTTATTTTCTCTTTGATAAACCAAAACAATACAATTTAACGTGCAGCTCGGCCTACCAAAACAAAGGTGACGTCATCACACTGGAGGTCAAAGGTCACCACCGACCAGACTGTACACTGAGCGCAGAGCCAGTATCCCTACTTTTCTGTCTCATCTGAGAGCACCCCGCCCACGCCTTCCCAGCATCCTCTCTGTTCCTCCTCCTCTCTGACCTCTCCTTCTGTTCTCCTCACCTCCCTGCAGTCTGCTGGCAGCCTCCTCTCTGAGTGAGTGTGAGTGTGTGAGTGTGTGTGTGTGTGTGTGTGTGTATGTTTAACACGCATGGGTGCTCCCTTTGGCTTGTGTTCTCCTTCAGGGCACATCAGCCTCTTACAACACACACACACACACACACACACACGCATGCACGCAGACACGCACACACGCACGCACACACACACACACACACGCACGCACACGCACGCACACACGCACACACAGAGCTGACTTGGACGTCACTCGGAGCAGGTCGTCGTGTTTCTGTTGTGAGTAAATTGTTAAACTTCCTGCTCGGAGCTTCTGCCGTCACAGTTGGACTCAGAGCTGAGCTCAACATGACTGGTCACATGACTTATCTGCTGCGTAAACAACAACTGTTGATGCACACTGCAGATATAAATAACACACGCACACACACACACACGCATTTTTTTGCCCCTGCACCTACGAGGGATTATGTTTTCAAGCTGTCCGTCCATCCATCCTTATGAACATATCTCAAGGAATTTTTTCAAATTTGGCACAAACATCCATTTGAACTTAAGGATAAACTGAATACAATTTAGTGGTCAAAGGTCAAAGTCACTGTAATCTACTCTGTCTCATTCTTGTAAACATATCTAAAGAACACCTTGGGGGTGTTTCCTTAAATTTGGCACAAACGTCCATTGGACTCAAAGATAAACTAATTACAATTTTTGTGGTCAAAGGTCAAAGTCACTGTGACCTCTTCTGTTTCAATCTTAAAAAGTCCAAAAATGAAACAAAAGCAACACTTGAGGGAGTTTCCTCAAATTTAGCACAAACATTCAAGTGGACTCGGGAGCAATTTAAACAGCAACAGTTCTTGCTTGAAAAATTAAACCTATCCTTTCTTTGAAAAACTTGAAATTTGACAAACAAAAAAGGAAGAAGAAAACTGTTTTAGTCCTACCTCTGTTTTATTCTTACCCATCAATACATAAACCAACCTTCTGCTTCAGCGTCCCTGCAGCAAAAACATTCTGTTTATGCTCTTCATGTATACATACAATAAACACCAATACCCAAAAAATGGAAAAATAAAACCATTAAAATAATATCATCATTATAGTGCTTCACATTCCCAGTCATTGTGTTTGTACCCAACAACAATTATTTACATACATCCTTTTAAACTGTATGATATTTCAACTTTGTTTGATTTCTTTTTCCAGTCGATTCCACAAAAAGACACCATAAACAGATAATTTTCTTCTATAATTATCTTCTCTGTCCAAGAATCAATCATAAATTTCATGCCACTCCAGACAGATCTGAGGTCAGGCTCATTGAACGCAGATTCAATTTCTTTTCTTATATTTGTATTTCAGCATAAGCAATGTTATCTCCACTTCTAAAAAGAGCCTTTTTCTTCTGTGACTTTGCGTCCGTCTCATTCTTGTTACACAGTATCTCAAAAAGGCCTTAAAAGAATTTCCTCAAATTTGGCACAAACGTCCACCTGGGCTCAAGAATGAATGATGGTGAGAATTTGGTGGTCAGAACGCCGAGTATTCACCTTCATCCAACCAAATTCTCCATAATCCAGAGTGTATGACTCCTTTCCTGTGGACGGACTCCAATAACACTCCCAGCTCCCAGTCTGTATTGTCTCCAACCTGGACGTCCCAGCTGTGAGTCCCTGAGTTAAAGCCCTCAGAGCCGAGGACAGCCCAGTATTTAAACCTCTCTGGATTATCAGGGAGCTGCTGTCTCTGTCCTCCTGGTCTCACGCTGGTCAGATCTTCAGACAGGACGAGTCTTGGATCAGCGGTGTTTGGGTCCAGGATCAGAGGACTGTAGGAGACCGTGTCCTTCATCTTGTTCCAGATGTTGAAGGTGAGGTTGCCCAGGCCTACCTTTGACCATCGAAATCTAATTAATTTATCACTTTGACCAAGTGAACACTTGTGCCAAATCTGAAGAAATTCTCTCAAGGCGCTCTTACAATATCACATTTATGATGAGCTGAGGCCGGGTCAAAGTGACCTTTGACCAGCAAAATCTTAATTTATCATTGAGTCCAACTGGATGTTTGTGCCAAATTTAAGGAAATTCACTAAAGATGTTTTTGAGATATTGCATTCAAAAGAATGGGACACACGCAAAGTTAAAATGACCTTTGACAAGCAAAATCTAATCAGTTCGTTGTTGAGTCCAAGTGGATGTTTGTGCCAAAGGAATTATCTGAATGTGTTCTTGAAATTTTACAGGAGTGGGATGGGCAAAAGGTCAGTGACCTGGATCTTTGATCACCACTCATAATTTTACAGTTGTGTCTAAGTAAACGTTTGTGCCAAGTCTGAAGAGATTCCCTCAAGACGTTCTCATGAGAAAGGGATGGATGGGCGTACAGACAACCCGAAAACATAAGGCCTCAGCGCAGAGGTATAAAACACTGCAGCTCCACAGAAAGTACTCACAAAACAAAGCTTCGGTGGACAGTCCAGCGACTGACTCCTGACAACTGACTGCTGACAACTGACGCCTGACAACTGACGCCTGACAACTGACGCCGACTGTGATTCTCTGACCAACTGACCAGAAGGTGTCAGCTGTGCTTAACTTCACTGAATGAGTTAAGCAATATTATCCAGAAATCTATAAGTTAAAAAATATTTCATTCCAGTTTGTTTTACTACAGTCACAAAAAAGCTTCCACACCAGCAAACTTCAGGTTCAGAATTAGTACAAGTACAAGCAGGGCCGGCTCTTGGCATAGGCGATATATGCGGTCGTCAAGGGCACCATCTGCTGGAAGGGCACGCCACGCCGCCAGTCCCCCTTGGCCTTGAGGGAAAATAATAATAAAATAATAATTTTCTATGCCCACTGGCGCTCTCACTTAGTGTTTTCTGTCTAGAAAAAAAATATATATATCAACATTACAAATAAATAAACAGTGACATGTTCCTAAATTATGTGTGAGCATGTGATGTGTTGTTAATGGGTGTGGAGGTGCAGGTTAGGGTTAGGGTGCCTAGGGCACCAAATTGGGTAGAGCCAGCCCTGAGTACAAGATTTACCTCTGGCATGCAGTGGAGTAGAAGTATAAAGTAGCACGACGTGGAAATACTCAAATAAAGGACAAGTACCTCGAATTTGTGCCTAAGAACACAACTGGGAACCTGGAGCTCCAGGTTTGGAAGTGTTGGAAAGTCATTGTATGGGATACAATGGTCAATTTAAGCCACACACACACACACACACACACACACACACACACACACA
>NW_024627494.1:0-2779 GCF_008729295.1 Plectropomus leopardus | reverse complement strand
TCAAATGTGAATATTACAAAAAAATTAAAGAAAAAGGAAATTATCCTAAATTTGATCCTTAAAAACCACCAAAAAAATCAAAGGAAAAAGGTTTGCTGTTTTTTTTTCCTTTAAAAGTTGCAAATGAGTTTTAAAGATTTTTTTTTCTTTAAGAAAGCATGCCCAAAACCCACAGGCCCATGGGAAAAAACATTTTTAGAAGAAAAATGTCTCCAGAATTTTTCTTTAAAAATTGCAAAAGAAATTTTAAGGAAAACATTTTTCTTTAAAAGTTGTGAATGAGTTTTAAAGAAAAAAAACAACTTTTTTTTTTAAGAAAGCATGCCTTCTAAACCCACAGGCCCATGGGAAAAAAATAAATAAATTCACCAACATTTGTTCTTTAAAAATTACCAAAAAAAATCTGAAAATGAAAGATTCACCAAAAAATCACCAAACATTTTAAAGAAAAAGCAACTCCAAAATGATTTGACATGCCTCCCACTTTTTGCTCCACCCCTCCCCTCTCATAAATAACAAACAGTCCCTAAGTTATATTAATATATTTCGTTTTAATCCTTTTCTGATTTCATTATTTTTTGAAACTGTATATTCAAAAAAGCTGTTATATAGTAATAAAAAATAACAAAAACTGAGTATTGATGGTCGTTTCGGAGATGGTATGGTCTTTAAAATTTGCCCCAAAGTCCTTGAAAAGTCCTGGAATCTTCCTGGAAATGTGTTGGTAAACGTGTATGAAACTTGTCCATAGTTAGAGATCCTTCTGGCATCAGATTAGTTTCTAAAAATGATTCATTTCCTGTCTCTCGTTTCCAGACAACATCGTCTTCCTGAGCGACAGCCTGCGAGACAGACTCTGAAGTCCTGTCCTCTCCGTCCAACAGCAAGACCACTTTTACATTCTCTTGTTTATTAAAAAAAAAAAAAAAAATCCTGAATGCCACCGAGTAGAGACTTCCCTAAAGAGGAGGGGGACAGAAGACGCCGTGCGGCGGTCCGCCGGCGCCCCCTGCAGACCGCCACGCATCACGAGAGGCAGAAACCCTGATGACGCTTTTCGTTCTGCTGCTCGTACACAAACATCCACTTTGAGCCCTTTTTTCTTCGACTCCAGTTGTAGGTGTGAGAATAATGTTGGCGGTGACGCGGTGAAAAACGCCTCCCTGCGTTTGGAGACTCGAGCGGCTCCGACTCTGCTGAGGATCATCAACGCGTCACAGTCCGTCTCTCACAGTTAGAACGACAGAACTGTGGGATAAACGTTTGGTCTCTCATACGTTCGCACAAACGTTAGAAAAGTGGAAGTATATCCGGTGAAACTCGAAACTCAATAAATCAGAAGTTTGATATTTTTGTTGTGAACTGTTTGCAGCTGCAGATGATTTGTGGTCATTTTATGGGATTTTTGGCAGTAAGAAAAATGTAGATCAACACTAGATTTATCCTTTAAACCTCTGAACCCTGAATATAAAGATTTGAAGAAATTTGTAAAAAAAAAAACTAACAAACAAACAAAATGGAAATTAAGTTTAAAAAAACAACAAATTTCTTTCATGTTGTTGGATGTTTCTTACTGAACTGCTCAGTGGTGTTTTCCATGTTAAGCAAATTGGCTTGATTTCTTAAAAAAAAAAAACATGGGAAGAAGGCAATAAGCGAATAAGAAAGTAGGAAAAATGACAATAAAATTACCTTCAAATAAGACCACACACACACACACACACACACACACACATACACACGCACAAGAAATATGGAAAGATGAGCTAAAAAAATGAATAAATAAATAAAAAATAAGGAAATGACCTGGAGAAAGTGCCAAAAATATATTGTATATATGCTACGTTGAGTATAAATGTAGGTTTCTGGACATTTTTCTCTGTCTTATTTTTAAAAATAATTTTCTGAGTCTACAAATTATTTTTAAATTTGTGGGGCATTTCTTAGCAAATTGCTCGTTGCTTTTTTCCTCATGTTGTTAAAAGAATTCAAACCAAATGTTCAAAGGTGTAAACTCGGAAAAAGTTTAAAGAAAATTACCTGAAAATTAGCAATAAGCAACCAAGCAAAAAGGAAGAAAAAAACAACAGAACAATCTGAATTCAGTAAAATTACACAAATCTGTTTTCCTGCAGCATAAATCACAGGTAATTTTCTCGTCACCTTTTAGTTATTTCTTGCAGTTTTCGGGACATTTGTGCGTTTGGTCTCGTTGGTGCTCTGGCTCTGCCGGGAACGTCTCTTCGTGCATCTCCTGAAGAAAGATCTTTAAACTGCAGAGAGCAAATTTACAGGAAACCCCTTCAGTTTAACTCACAGCTGCTGCGTTTAGTCGAGTTATTTTCCTGAGTTATGCGTAGTTAGACCAAAACTGGGACACTGTGCGCGTTCAGTGTTTTTGTGATGACTGATGATCTGATTTGTGCGCTCTCACTTTCCTGTCGGCTGTAATCACTGATCTGTTTTTCGTTTCCTTCCTGCAGCGGCTGCTCGCTCTCAGATTTTCGTCCTCTCTAAATCCCAAAAACAGACCTTTGATTTTTTTCCAGATTATTTTTGTCTTTATGTTTGTGGTCATCTCGTATTGTCAACATGTGTGATTCAACAAATCCTCAAATGGGGGAGAGGGCAATAAAACTCCTAAACACTCTAAAATAATGCATTTTTATGTTTATTATATTTGACGTATAAGTAAGTATTTTTAAACTAACAAGAAATGGCCTGAGAAAATTTACCTAAAACACACACACACACACACACACACACACACACACACACA
>NW_024627493.1:0-1516 GCF_008729295.1 Plectropomus leopardus | reverse complement strand
TTTTCTTGTCTCATTTTCTTTTTATTTATTTATTTTCTATCTTTTCTCTTTCTCCAGGTTCAGGTCGATGAGGTTTTTGGTAACTGAAGTTTTGTTCGGAGTGGCTGATTTGTTTTGCGATGTGTTCAGGTTGACATACATAATCCTGTATGTCTGAAAAACGACAGGCAGGAAGGGGCGGAAAAAAACAAAAACTGGGGTCTTTGAAAAGTCATGGAAAAGTTTTGAAATGTTGTTCATGTACATAACTGAATGTACGTGAAGTGGAGACAGACTCTGAAGGGAAAATGTTTCTGCTGGCTGGAGCTCAAGTCCTCAGTATGTCAGACGTGTTGACGACGGTGACCCTGAGCGCAGAGACGGGACTGACAGCGTCCCCCCGTCCCGCCCGTCCCCCCCGTCCCGCCTCAGTCAGTCAGGGTCTCATCCAGCAGCTGTCAGTCATCTGTGCGAGCTTTCATCTGCTCTGAAGCGACCGGCGCTCATAAAGCCTTTAAGGCTGCTTCAGACTGCGACTTTGACTGTGTGAGACCAAAGGTGACGATCGTGAGAGGAGAAGCACATTTCGAGTCTCTGACTGTCACACCTGCCGACCTTCAGACCTCAGAAATCAGGAGGATATTGAATCTAAAGCTCCGAGTCTGAGGATCAGAAACATTCGAGGTTCAGAGACTTTGTTTCCTGAACTCTGGTGACTTTTCAGAAAATCAGCGCTCCTTTTCTGTTAAAACTTAAATTCTTCTCTTCAGGTTCGTCTGAGACGAGACGCGAGCAGCTGTCTTCTGCATCACGTGCACGCTAGATGTTTTGTTGTCCCGGTGGACACAGAAGAGCAGAGACACGCAACTTGTTTTGTTTGGGGGCCACTTCTGCAAAATGACAGGGGGACAGGGGCCAACCACAGCAGCTCTATACACGTTTCTAAGATTTTAGGAGGTTTGGGGGATTTTAGGACATTTCTAGAATTTTATGGCATTACTGGGATTTTAGGATGTTTCTACAGTTTTGGGACACTTTTGAGAAATTGGAAGATTTCTCAGATTTTAGGATGTTTTTAAGATTTAAGGACATTTTGGGGATTTGAGGATGTTTTTGAGAATTTTGGAGGTTTCTTATATTTTAGGGCATTTCTAGAATTTAAGGACATTTGGGGGATTTTAGTACATAACATTTCTATGATTTTAGGATGTTTCTTGGATTTAGGACATTTTGAGGCTTGTAAGATATTTTTGAGACTTTGGGACGTGTCTGATTTTGGGATGTTCCTGGGATTTTAGGATGTTTTTTTGGATTTTAGTACGTTAGGGGCTTAGCTAAGACTTCTAAAGGAGATGAGGCGTAGAAACGTGTCTGGTGCTGCTGTGGCCCCGGGCCTTCTGTCATTTTGAAAAAGTGGCCCCTGAGCGCAGCAGGTTGAGTTTCTCTGCTCTTAATGCTTTTTTACTCATCATTTTCTTCTTGTTTTCCAGTGCCAGCGACACACACACACACACACACACACACACACACACACACA
>NW_024627492.1:0-1767 GCF_008729295.1 Plectropomus leopardus | reverse complement strand
ACACACACACACACACACACACACACACACCTACTCAAACGTTTCTTAACCATCCTGCAAAGCATGAGAAATCTGTTGAAAGCACTCATCTGTGTTGTTGCCAGATGACACAAACCAGGGATGGTCTGGATCTCTGTCTAAGCTCTGCTGTGCCGGACTGAACCAGGCCAGAACACAGCTAGTCTAACAGCAGTTACGCAACAACGAACAATCACTTGCACAGAACAGCAAAATACTGTCTGGATATGGATGTTGTGTGTGTGTGTTTTTGTGTGTGAGTGCTTGTTTGTTCATATTTGTATATTTGTTCTTTTGGCCTTTTCATGTAACACATCTACACACACACACACACACACACACACACACTCATATTGATGTTACATAAGTATGCAGTCTGACATGGCGTGTCAATGGAATCACCAGCTTACAGACCGACTGGATTTGTCACTCTGTGAATGACACACACATAGACAGAGACACACACACACACACACACAAACAAATTGTGTGCTCTGCACGATGCTGGTGTTACAACAGTAAAGGAGTCAGGTAAAGTTGAGATGAGGCAATGGACTGTTAGTGATGGACAAGTTTTAACTTTTTGCAGCTGGTTGTTTGGGTTAAGTCAGCATGGAGGTATCTTAAGTTATATTAGTATCAGCAGAGATAACTCAGCAGTCAGCTCAAGCATTTTCACTTTTTAGAAAGTTCAAACCAAACGTCTTGATGCATTTATTTATTCTACGGCATGGGGAAAGTTTCAAAGGTTTTACTGAATGATAAATTCATGGTGTTTGGTATATTGTTCACCTTCCAAACCAAGTTAAGATTGAGTAAATATCTAGCAAAAAATGGAGAAATCACTGGTTATCTTTGTCAGTATGATTAGATGTAGCTAATGTGAGCCTTTATCACTTCCCCTTAGGCTTTCATTAAAAAACAAAACAAATGAGATCTAAAGTGGTGAAAGTATCCAATTTTTTCTTAGACAAAAACTTTCAGATAAAAGGAAAAAAAAAGCTTTTTATATTTTGATCATCAATCTTTAATCCTCTTGTGATCAGTATGATTTAGGAACTCTTTGTGGTATTGGTTGATCCTGGTGTGACCTTGTTAAATAGGGCTTTCATTATACATTTTGGGTGTCTTTTTTAAAAATGTATCTTCGATATTCATTATAATTATAAAATCCTGTGCTATACTCATATGATTTCTAACCTGCAGTGTCATTCTGTAGTTAGAAGTAGAATCTGACTAAGAACATTCACTCAAGTACTATACTACAGATCATTTTTTGGGTAGTTGTACTTTAATATTTTAGTTTTCTATACTCCTACAGCACATTTCAGGAAAAAAAGTATTCTACTTTTTACTTGGTTAAATTCATTTGAAAGCTGTAATCACTAGTTGCTTTTCAAACTAGATTTTACTCTTTTATTATATAACTTTTAAAAAAAAATGTAATGCATTAAACTGGTCAGTTCCAGGTCAGTTTAATCCATGTTGCAGTTTGTGCGTCAGTAAAAAAAAGATCCAATAATGTAATACATAATAATGTAATGGTAAGTACTTTTACTTTCTACACTTTAAAGTACATCTTGTTGATATAACCTCTATACTTTTATTGAAGCAACATTGTGAATTATGGACACAACTCTGTCTTTTTCCCATTTATATCAACACACACACACACATGCACTCACACACACGCACACACACACACACACACACACACACACACACACACACACACACACACAGATCCTA
>NW_024627491.1:0-3609 GCF_008729295.1 Plectropomus leopardus | reverse complement strand
TTCTTCTTTTTTTTAAATAAATCTTTCCAATTTGTTTCAAAGGTTAAGTGACAGCAGAAAAATCTGTATTTCTTGGATTTTGGGACATTTCTCAGATTTTATGGATGTTTCTAGGATTTCACTACATTTCTTGGATTTTAGGACGTTTCTTTGATTTTATGAATTTTGTGAATTTGAAATTATGATTTTCGTACATTTCTAGCATTTCAGGACTTTTCTGGGATTTTTGGACATTTCTTGGCTTTTTTGAAGTCTGTAGGATTTTAGGACGTTTGTTTGATTTTAGGACGTTTGTTGGATTTTAGGACATTACTTGGATGTTTCAACACTTTGAGGACATTTGTGGTGGCTGCAGAGACGTTCGTCTGTCTCAGAGTCGTCCCCATGAGAGACGTGATGATGCTGGTGAAGTGTTATTTGCGTCACCGTTAACGTTGACCGTGCCGCTCTCCTACGAGAACATTTCCCTGCAGAACTGCAGAGGTTCATTTTCAGCTGTTGTTTGTCGTGTCTCATCTCGTTTTGTCTTGTGTTCATTCGTGTTTGTCTCACGTCCTCCAGCATGAATGTCGAGCACCTTTTTACGTGTTTTACTTGTATGTTGGACCTTTCGAGACTTCGAGCGCGTTATGTTCGTGTTTCCTCGAGTCTAAAAGCGTCACGACGAGCTCAGAGTAAGAGTTCGTGAACAGTGTTTCACGGTGCTCGTTACGTGTTTTAACAGTCGTGAGAATATTGAAAGGACGTGTGTTCAAGTATCGTCGAAAATTTGAAAATCCAACTAAGTTTTTGCTGTTTCTGGCTGTGATAAATGGCGTCATTTTGGTGATTTTTTTTTAAAAGTATGTTTTTGGTTAAAGTTCAAAGTAGAAAATAATATTGATATATAATGTTTAAAGCGGGCCCTAAAGGGTTAACTTAGATAAGTTCTGTAGAGCATCCAGAACTTACAACAGGTTTCTGCCCCACCTTCCTCCTCTTCCTCCTCCTCCTCCTCCTCCTCCTCCTCCTCCTGCTCCTGCTGGCCTGTAGAGAAGGAAGAGCAGTCTCCTCTGGGCGAGCTGGCCTGGGACGTGGACCAGGGACTGATCGCCCAGCTCAAGGAGCAGTACAGGAAGGAGCGCAAGGGCAAGAAGGGGGTCAAGAGTAAGTCCTGCAGCCGGCCTTCATCCTCTCTCCTCATCCTCGTCTCATCTCTGTCCCCCCTCGTCTCTTCTCTGCTCCTCCTCGTCTCCTCGTGTCTTCTCTGCCCCTCCTCGTCTCATCTCTGCCCCTCCTCGTCTCCTCGTCTCATCTCTGCCCCTCCTCGTCTCATCTCTGCCCCTCCTCGTCTCCTCGTCTCATCTCTGCCCCTCCTCGTCTCCTCGTCTCATCTCTGCCCCTCCTCGTCTCATCTCTGCCCCTCCTCGTCTCCTCGTCTCATCTCTGCCCCTCCTCGTCTCCTTGTCTCCTCTCTGCTCCTCCGCCTCCTTTAGTGTCTCTGTTTTCCCTCCTCTCGGTCTGTCAGGGCTCAGCTCTGCTGATATCTTCTTCCTTCACGTAGATCTCCGACATTTTTCCCTTAAAGTCCCAAAGTTTCGCTCGGACCCAAACCCTGAAACAGCTGATCCACATCAGGTTTCATTTTTACTCAATTTTGGGGCCCTTTCTGTTATGTCATTTTACTGTAATGCCTTTTTGACGTAATTTTATGTTCTGTACCTCATTTATAATCCTTAAAATGATATATTTAAAATCATTATCCAGCAAAAACATATTTTTAATGTAACATAATTTCAAATTATTTTCAAAAACAAAATCGTAACATAATTTCACTTAAACACTTTTCATTTCTACTTTTCTTTAAATCCATCAGTCGTCCTACTGTGTCCACGAACAGGAATCGTCTTTACTTGAAACCAATGATACTGCTGACATAATGTCTCAGTTATCCCTGTCCCTCTTCATGTCCCTGTTTGTCTCATCATGTCTCTGTTTGTCTTTTCATGTCTCTGTTTGTCTTTTCATGTCCCTTTTGGTCTCTTCATGTCTCTGTCTCTACATGTCTCTGTTTGTCTCTGTTTGTCTCTTCATGTCTTTGCATTGATGAATTCTGCAGTTTACCAAACAGCAGCGGCTGCGTTTCCTCTGTTTTCTCCTGCAGACGTTTTTCTTATTTCTTCTTATTTTTTTATTTTTTTTTCTTATTTCTTTTTATTTTTTCTTATTTCTTCTTATTTTTTATTTTTTTCTTATTTTTTCTTATTTGTTGTAATTTTCTTCATCTTGTCTCTTCGGTCCTCTGCAGAGCTGCTGCTTTACGTCCCTCCTTCATAATCATTTTATTCTCTTTTTCCTGACAGTTTGAACTCTCGACACTTATTTTGCCTTCATTTTTCTTTCTGTCCTGAACATCTTTTTCATTGTTGGTCTGTATTTTACACACTCTATTTCTCGCCTTATTTTTATTCGTGTCAGTGGGTTTTATTGTATTTATTTTATTTTACGTAATATATTGTGTGCGTTCAGTTTTCTTCCATATTTTATCTTATTCACCAGTGTTCGCAGGTGTTAGCTTTTATCCATGTGAAGATTAATTCAGTGTGTTCTTATTTTATTTTTCATGCAGATTTTATTTTGTATTTCTGTCTTTTCATGTGAAGCACTTAGTGCATGTAATCTTTTTCTTGTAAACCACATTTGGCAGAATTTTTGGTATGAAAGGTGCTATAGAAATACGTTTATCATTATTATTTATTTTTATTGTTATTATTATTTCCTGACTCCATATTTCTGTTTCCTCCTCTGATTTTTGTCTCCTGTGTCCTCCACGTCCTGCAGGACCAAACCGGTCGAAGCTGCAGGACATGCTGGCTAACCTGCGGGACGCTGAGGAGCTCCCCTCCCTGCAGCCGCCCGTGACGCCCCCGTCCCGTCCCGCCGTCCCCAGACTCAGCGAGCACGAGCTGGGACGCCCTGAAGACGGTAACCTGTCCTCCTCCTCGGCTCACTGACTGTCGACAACTGTCAAACACGCAGATTATTTTCACTTTAAAACTCCTGTCTCTGCCTCTGTCTCTGTCTCTGTCTCCGCCTCTGTCTCTGTCTCTGCCTCTGTCTCTGTCTCTGTCTCTGTCTCCGTCTCTGCCTCTGTCTCTGCCTCTGTCTCTGTCTCTGCTTCTGTCTCTGACTCTGTCTCCGCCTCTGTCTCTGTCTCTGACTCTGTCTCCGCCTCTGTCTCTGTCTCTGTCTCCGTAGAGGCGATGACGTTCCTGCCGTCGTCTGGGAAGTCGTTCATACTGGGCAGAGTGGACGAGGCGGTTTCCAACGAGCTGGGACTGGGAGAACTGGCTGGGCTGACGGTCGCCAACGAGGCAGACAGCCTGGCGTACGACGTGAGTCAATCAATCAATCAATCAATCAATCAATCAATCAATCAATCAGACTATCTGTGGCTCTTTTCAGACAACCAAAACTTTAACACAAAAAGTTTTTTTACAAATAAACAAAAACAGAAGTCGTCCCCTAAAAAACGAGCACTCATCAAAACTGGACACAGGTGAGGAGATAAATCTAAATATATAAACATAAATTAATCAATATAATACCAACAACAACATTTACAACATA
>NW_024627490.1:0-1152 GCF_008729295.1 Plectropomus leopardus | reverse complement strand
GGAAAGGAGGAGGAAGGAGGCGGGAGGGGCGGGAGGAAGAAGGAGGGAAGGCGAGGAGGAAGAAACAGCAGGGTTGTGATGACAGAGCTGTGATGAGGAGACATCTTTTTAAGAGTTGTTGAGAACTGACCGAAAAACGTTTTCTCAGAACTGTGTACTTCGACCACACTTGTTGATGCTTCTTACACTACATACAATCCATGTTTGAAGGACAGTTTTTATTCTAGGAGGTGAGGTTTGGGTTGATTTAGTTCCATTTTTTATTATTTTGTGCGCAATTTCTGAATATTTCGTTATTCAGAAGGTCTATTTCTGAAGTGGCTAAGGCTGGGCTGTTTTGCACTGCTGCATATTCTTTGTATGTGAATTATTGTGATTTTTTTTGTGTTTTACATTATTTAGATAGTATAATCTGAGTTTTTCTCGCCCAAATTCAAGGCCATCTGGACTGCTGAAAGGCTCAGATAAAGACAGACTGAAAAACACACACAGGGTTCATCTCCTTGAGGCCTGTGTGTTTTTGAAGTGAAGCACTAGAATCCTTGCACTTAACTTTCTTTGTCTTACTTGATCATTCTCTCAGCGGACACAGGCTTCAGAATTTTCCTGAATCTTCTAATCTTCCCGTTTGTCAATATTTTCCTTTGTTGCATCCATGAGAAACTTTCGTTCTAGCAGTGTTTGTGTATGTGTTTATCTTGTGTGTGTGTGTTAAAGAAATCCTGACGGCCTCTGTATTTGGCTTTCCTGGCTGGAGTAACCTGTGTTAAATGAGATACAGTAGCTGCCCCTCCTCTCCTGCTGTCTGGGACACACACACACACACACACACACACACACACACACACACACACACACACACACACACACACACACACACACACACACACACACACACACACACACACACACGACATTGTAGAAAGCCAGCCGTGCTGTAAGGATACATTAATGCTGATCCACATTATCATAATTGAGGTGTCTGCAGAGCCTGTATGCGTATTTTGTGTGTGTGAGTGAGTGTGTGTGCGTCTAGGGGGAATACAGAAAGAGAGAGAGAGAGGGTCTTTAGAGCCAGACAGACACCATACTTTCATCTTTTAGTTCGACATTACAATGGAAGACAGGCTGCATAAAATGTGTGGCCGTGTG
>NW_024627489.1:0-3272 GCF_008729295.1 Plectropomus leopardus | reverse complement strand
CATTTTTCCTTGATATATTTGTGCTTCGACCCCAAGTAAATAAGCAGGCAATGTAGTTAAATGTTTTCTTTTTTTGTGTTTATTGATGTTATTTCCTACTTTGTTGTGCAACAACTTACAGACAGAGACATGGATCAGAGATTTTTGGCTGTGTTTTTATGTTATTAAAATACATTGATCCTCATAATTAAATTGTAGGCTGTCGGTGGGCCTATTTCATATACAGAGCGCGTTAGCAGGAGAAATTGTTTGTGGTGTGGACGGCCCTACTCCTACTCCTTTTCTTCCACTGTATGTTTTTACCTTTATGATGACTGTCTCCTGTAACCAGACTCTGTCTTCCTTCAGGGTCTCAAGTCTCAATCCAGGATCAAGATGAACATCGTCAGGTGTCCTCCCGTCACCATGGTGCTCATCCGCAGGCCGGACCTCAGATACCAGCTGGGCTTCAGTGTGCAGAATGGCATTGTGAGTATAATGCGTGATTATTTTTTCTGCAGCTCATACATATGCAGAGGATGTGGCTGAATTGTGGTGCTGCTGTGGGGCGATGCTGCTGCTCTCTTTCAGACTGTTAAAGCTTTTATTTTTCATTTTGACAGTGCTCTAAAACCAGGGTGAATTTCTAAGCAGCAGACATGAAACGGTGGTTTTTATGGTGAAACTCAAGGGCACATTGATAGTATTCACATTGTTAGTTTCACCGGTAGTTTAAATATTGTTTCAGTCCACTTCCCCTGTGTTTATAACTCTGCGTGTGCACAGATCTGCAGCCTGATGAGGGGAGGCATTGCTGAGAGAGGAGGCGTTCGCGTCGGCCACCGCATCATCGAGATCAACGGCCAAAGCGTCGTAGCAACGCCTCACGAGAAGATCGTTCAGATTCTGTCTAACGCCATGGGAGAGGTAGGAGTTCAGAATGTGTCTTTTGATACTAAGATAATGAATTTCAGAAACATCCAAAAACATTTGTTATGTCATAAATTATCCCTGTAAGTTCGGCTTTTTTTAGTGTTAGACGAATACTTCAACATGCTATACTATGACCTTTAATGTAATTTACAATATTGTGGCAATTTTATTTTATTATTTGACACTTTCAAAGCATGCTATACTATGACCCTTTTTTTAAAAAAAATTATAACATACTATGGCCACATTTTTTATTTATTTTTAATAAAATATTTACTATTTCCTTTTAATTACATACTGAACCTTTTGCTTGATTTGTTCGATATGTTTTATAACTTACATTTTTTGTATCATGCTAAACTTTTAACTTTTTTTATCTGACCTTTTTTTTTACATTCTATTCCATGACTTTTTTTTGCGAAATTTTTAAATAAAAAAAAAAATAATGGCCTTTTTTTTTTTATTTTTTTTTCTTTTTTTTTTTTTTTTTTTTACATTTTTTAAGACATACTATACTATAACCTCTTTAAAATGTTTTATATCATGCAATAATGTGACCTTTTTTTTTTTTTTACACCTTTATACATTGACCTTTATGCATTTTTCATAATAAACTATACTATGACCCCTTTTTCTCTTTTTTTTAAGGGATGAAAAGGGTTCATAAAAGAATTTGTGCTAGTATTATTAGTATTAGTGTTAGTATTGTAACAATAAACAAATTAAACCAAAAAAGGAAATAATCCTGCACGAAAATATTCAGTTGCAGAAGGTTTAACTGTCTTTTTTCCCCCTTGTTTTATGAAACAACAGCTTGCTTTGTGTTGCTTTTAAATGGTGTTCATTTGGAGTCTTTCTGCTCCAGATCCACATGAAGACGATGCCTGCAGCCATGTATCGTCTGCTGACAGCACAGGAGCAACCTGTCTACATCTGAGCGCACAATTCTCACTCTTTCCTGCACATCACTCCATCTTTACTACTGTCCGTCCATCTCTCAGTTGTTTTAAAAACCTTTCTCCTCTCTGTATCTTGTTTGATATCACTTGACTTGCCTTAATCTGTACAGTACACTGTCATGTCAACATGTACATCTACAGTATGACAGCAGAAGACAGATTATCATACTAGGCCGAGTGTTAATGTGACGTGTTATGTTTGACCAAAGAGAACTTGTGGATTTTGTTGTGCAAATTTAGGTGGCGAACAGAGTAAATATAAACTTTGGTTAAATAGCTGTAATATCTGAATGTACTCTAATCATGTTGGACCTATAAATTGTCAGGGCAACCCAGATGATGAACAACTTTTAAACTGAACTGGTCTAGTTAAAGGAGATATGCATGTATGATTCTGCTGAATAAAATTAAGAAGAAAATGTGGACAGAAAATTCTGGTTTGTTTTATTCAAGGGATTGACAAGTGGTATGCGTCATGGCGAGTGCAAAGGAAAGGAAGGTGGATGCATAATGCAGTGTTTCACAAAAGAAATGGGCAAAGGATTATTTACTTGTCAAAGTAACAGGCAAGCCACTTTGCCTAGTTTGTGGTGTGGTGCTGGCAGCGATGAAAAAGGCCAATCTTTAGCAACATTACAGTTGAAAGGACGAATGTGTTTTGTTAAAAAATAACGCTCTTCCTCTGAGCTTGGGTGGCCAACAGTCAGCTTTAACAAGACCACAGACTGTCAGAGACGATGCTAAGAGGCTGAAACCTCATGCAGAAGGTGTTTGTGAAGGAGTGCCTTGGGAGGCGGTTTCAGCTTGAACATAAAATATCTTGTCTTTGTAGTGTATTCAATTGATTATATGTAGAAAAGGTTTGCAAATCGTTGTATTCTGTTTTTATTTGCATTTTACACAACGTCGCAACTTCATTGTAATTGGGGTTTTTTGCTTGCAATATGGTGAAACCGTGATAACAGTGGTTTTTCATACTGTCAAAATCAATGATTGTTGCATCATATGTGTTCATAAATTTGGTATGGCCCTCAAAAGACTTAATGAAAATTGAAATGGTCCTTGGTAAGAAAAGGGTTCTACGCCGCTGCTATATGGCATACTAATATGATAGTTTTTGATCTATTTTGTATGGCATATTATACCATGCCATTTTAATCATATTTTTTTTGCGGCATAGTATACTAAATTATTTTATCACATTTTTAAACACAGACAAGTGTTTTTCAGCCATTTTTGGGACATGTCAAAATCTAAGACTTTCGGTCATTTTTTTTAACATGCTAAATTTTTGATTTTTTGACGGTTTTTGCAAAAGTCTATGCTTTGGCGTTTCGCAGTAAGCTACTTTATGCTGTTTTGAGGTGTTTCCAGCTGTTTTTGGCACATGTCATATTTTGA
>NW_024627488.1:0-1603 GCF_008729295.1 Plectropomus leopardus | reverse complement strand
AAAGTTATGTCGAATCAGATTTTAAGGGATTAAACTTCAGATATTTGTCTCAATTTTGACTTCAAATCTTTTCGTGATGTTGTTTTTTTTTTCTTTTGTTTACAAACTAAATCCGCTCTGAATCCAGACAGCGTGCAGAACGATCGGCGCCTCGACCTCGCAGAAAAACAAAAGAAAAAAAAGACCTGAGCAGGAACGTGATGGCGTCACGGCTCCGACCTGCTGCTGCTTCTCCTCCTTCGTCTATTTTTCAGCAGCCATACGGCACTCTGGAGTTTCTCTCCTTCCACCATCTGTGGAGACTTTCCCTGCAGACGCTCGCAGCTGTCCTGGTTCATGTCGGCGTTCGCTTCACACAGCAGCGTCCCGACGGCTTCACACACAATGGGAGGGTGTGTGTGTGTGTGTGTGTGTTTTTTGGCACACAACTCTCTCGCTAAGCCTTTCAAGATGGACGGACACCCAGACAGACAGAAACACACACAGAGTCAGAGAGAAAGAGAATCCAAAGTATCGACTGTACGGAGGTCAGGAAAGGTCCAGATGAAAAACGAAGAAATTTTAAAAAGCCGAGCGCCATTTTTAGGCCACTCTTCTTTGTGGGGAGAAAAACCTGCAGCTCTCCGAAATCAGAAAACAGCGACTGTCTCCCAGAGAACAACAAATTCAGCGAGCATTTGAAGTTCTCGCTGTGAAATCGACCAGCGTCCCCTTGTATCGTTCTGTGTCCCCTTTCTAAATTCAGACATTTTAAAAATAAACTTTTCATATTGTACATATCAGCCGAGACCAATATCTGCCGATAAAATCAGCTAAATCTGTCGGGCTAACGACAGTTAGCTGCACACAACATGAGAAAATTCAGTGTTTGGCTGTAAAGACGTACGTTCGTTATCTATAGAGTTGAGAACCGTGTATAACACAAATTCATCGATGCGTCTTAACGGGTTATCTCATTAGTTTAGTGCTGACAGATTAAAAGCAGAATCTGTGCCGTAAACATGCAAGTTACAGTCTAAAAACACTGGGTCCTACATTTCCCATCATGCAACTGAAGACTGTCTTTGATCATTACTAGCACTTTTTGTCGTGTAAAATTAGTGTAATGGTCCTTTAGTGGTTTTGCGAGGACGGTGGCTTTATTTTACTGCTAAAAACGTATTTTAAAAGCTGAATTTGAACTCGTAACGATGTTTTTGTTTAAATAAACTGATTAGATCTTCCTCTCTGCTTTTCTGTGTTCAGGTGACACGATGGTTAAAACTCAGCGTGATTTTTCTCTGTTCTGTTTCTCAGGAGCTTCACCGCGAAAACAAAACACTCAACGGGCGCCAGACTCCATTTTGCTGGCACCGCTGGCACAGGGGGGCCCGCCGAGGGGTCCGCGTTGCTAAGGATCCCCCACCAACCACCGCCGCCGCCACCATCATCGTCGGGGGGGGGTCGTCCTTAGCAACAGAGACAGTGATTCTCAGCAGCCCGCACAAATCACGGCCAACAACCAACGCAGCTACATTCCTGCAGGACGACCTCCGCAAAGAGACCGGCGGGATGACCTTTAGTGTGTGTGTGTGTGTGTGTGTGTGTGTGTGTGTGTGTGTGT
>NW_024627487.1:0-4096 GCF_008729295.1 Plectropomus leopardus | reverse complement strand
CCTTGCCCCTTTTTTTTTTATTTCTTTCACAAACATGGAAAAAAGCAATGACAAACTTAAGAGGGATTGACCAGAAGTGTGTAAGAAATTAGCAAAAAGTACAAGAAAATAACCTGAAAATTAGCAAAACATAAAACAAATTTTAATAAAATATCAAAATGTGTGTGTGTGTGTGTCTGTGTGTTAATGACTTGCTTAAAAATGATAATTCTATTTTAAAAATAAAGTATATGATATGATAATTTTAAAAATTGTTCTTTTTTATGTTCTATTCCCCCCTAGCTTTCTAAAAAATATATATTTATATCTACTAATTTCTTTTAATTTGCAGGATATTTCTTGTCAAGTTGCTCATTTCCTTTTTCCGTTTTTTTCTTTTTGTTTCTTTAAATAAATCAAACCAACATTTTCAAGGTTGAAAGATTTAAATATTCTTGAAACATGTCTGAAGGCAGCACAGAACAGTGATGTTGATCCAGGTTTTTAAGGGTTTAAAGAAGAAACTCCAGATCTTTAAATGTGAATATTTTTTGCTTTCTTTTCTCTGCTATGATGGTAAAATCAAGCTCTTTGGGTTGTGGACAAAACAAGACATTTGAGGACGTCATTTTGGGCTTTGGGAAACACTGATCAACATTTGTTACTATTTCATGACATTTTTTTAGACCAAACTATGAGGAAAGTAACTGAGAGTAGTCGACAGTGAAACTAATAGCTGGTTGCAGTGCTGAACACTCCCATCCACATATTGGTAGTAAGTAGTACATATTGATGGTACATGTTAATACAACAGCATGCGATTAAGGACAATTACAATGCGTGTTTGTCTCTCTCCTGGTTCAACATGTGTTCAGCATGCACACAGCCGGCTCCATAAAGAAATGTACCCAGTGTGCTGTGGGAGAACGTAACCATCATACCCACTTTGGGATGACTTGGACCGACCTGATAAACCAACATCAGTGTTGGACCTCACCAACGCTCCTGAATGGGAACATTCCCTTCAGTCTGAAACAAGCAGCACATAACGACCCTCATTTACCAAAGAAAGAGACTACAGGAAACCAGTTTTGTGGTCATTTCCATGCAAAGCTCAGAGTTTATCATTGGTGACGTGAGTGGAGGATGCGGGCAAATCTCACGTCTCACGGTCTCAGCTCACAAGTTTGAGTCAACGCGGACTGACTAAATTAAGGATTTATCAGCACATGTTGCTTTGGAAAAACTAACTCGCCTTTCCATTATGGCTCCATAACACGCCTACGTGGCCTTCGATTGAACATCACTCAGTGGAAACACAGTCATCTCACAATTGTGTTTTATCAACATTTCAAAAATATTGCTTAAGTTTTGCACAAATCTGTAATGGAAACCCGCCTAATGTCATTATTTAAATACTAGCAGCCTTAGTTATTACATTTATGCTGGTGTTCGGCTCAGACACAGGTGGTGCATCTGTGTCTCCTCCATCACCTGTTTAGAAAGCAGCCCCGACACTTATGTGCTCTATGTTCTGGTACAATTATAAGCTTTTATATGTATTGTAGGTTAATATATTACTAGGATATGTCAGCTATTTCTGTATATATCATGGATGTATTAATTAAATATTCCAGCCTAATCAAGAGTTTGATTGTCCACTGTAACCCGGTTGATTGCAGCATTGTTCTCTCTCCAGACTTTCTTTCTTTCCTTACTTCCTTTCACGCCTTTCCTCAGGCTGGCAAACACAACCAGTTGGTTAAATTTCAGGATGCCAGTGTTTCCATTTCCAGCTCAGAGAAGTTTCTCCTCCTGGCCTTATGTCATAAACTCTTGGAGCGAGACCTCTAAACTCAGAATATATCAGGGCATGCTATGGAAATGACGATTTCCACGGTTACATTCATCAACATCCAGTCATTTGTACACTCGTGAGATAAAATTCATGAATCACCGACCCTATCGTAGGATGATTTCCGCACTCGGATCTGCACTGGTATGTAGGCTGGATTGATAGATGAGGATCGTTGTCTCTGGTTTTAGAATGACATGATCGGATGTTTAATATGAATGTTACGCTGTCCACAAACTTTTGGCCACATAGCGCATTGGTTTGATTGTATTTCCTGGTGTTTGGCTTATTGAAAATAAAAATATTTTTGGTTGATTTACTGTGCGATAAGGTATCAAACAAAAAAATCAGGTATGATATTGGCAGCTTGGCTCTGACAGTGAGTGCTTTTGATGGAGAAGAGTCACTGATACAACAGCGAGATCAACGCAAAAAAAAAAAAAAAAATTACAAATGAGGCAAAAATGTAGACTTGTTCTATTCTTCCAGTACATGTGGGCCTGGTGCTGATCCATTATAGAAACCTGCACCATGAAGCTGAAATATGGATATGATCCAGTTTGACTGGTCTGAATGTTTGAAACTGATCTATTCTGCACTGGTTCCTTATAGAAAGCTCCGTAAAAACAAAATGGATATTTGACATTCAGTAAGCATGCATGGATATGTTATTATCATTGGGTTGTTTTTAAGTAGAGGATTGACAGTACAGCGCCTTGCAAAAGTAATAACCCCTCTCTGTGTTTCTCCAATTTTGTTGCATTACAACTTGTAATTTCAATCGATTTTTATTGGGAGTTTTTGTATCGGACCCTCACCAATTTTGTCTATTTTGTGTAGGCTGATTACACAAACCCCCCAAAAATCCATTTTAATTACAGGTTGTAAAAAATGCCAAGGGGGCTGAATACTTCTGCAAGGCACTGACATATAAATGCTGTTTCTGCCTTAAATAAATGCATACATGAAAATAGTCAAATTTAGAGCATATTGAATAATTCTTGGCATAAATGACCAAATAGAAGCTTCGATAGTAAAAATAGAGGTTGTGGCACAGCTGTGGAGATCCAGAGCCTGTCGTCTCCTCTGTGCCTCTGCAGCAGCTCCTAAATAACAATCTCCCTTTTTTTTTTTTTTTGTCCAGCAAAAGCAGCGGCTGGCTACAAAAAGAGTGTCCGCGGAACTGATAGGATGTTCACGCCATGGTGTAGCCGTAGCTCCCACAATGCAGCGCTACCAGCAGCCGGTCCCTCAGGACCTCCTGGCTCGGGTATTCGGGGAGTTTCAGCATGTTGATACTGTGGAGAGGACACAGAGGACAGAGGGTGGGCTGGGCTGCTGGTCATGATGACTCATCTGCAGCTGCTGGAGGAGCTCTGATGTCTCATAGCGATACAAATAAAAGGGCTGCAGCCGTATGAATAACCTGTTGCACATTCAAGCATGCACAGACCTCTCCCTGTTTTTAAACTGGGCTGTCAGAGCTGGAGGACGCTGCTGCCCACAGCCAAACACAGAAGAGACACACTGCCCTCTAGTGCTCAGTCACATCTGTCAAAAGTCCCTCAGTGAAGGCTTGTCCAGTGACTCCAACTGAGTCTCCGTGTCTGTTTATTTCTTAACCATTTGGAGCATTTTACGCTCTTCTCATTCTTCATTTTTTTTAAATAATTTTGGTTGTTTTCATGCATATGGAATACATTTTGGTAAGATGTAGTGTAGTTTTGTTCAATCTACGAATTTCCAGCTCAGCTCCTACACTAAGTCTAAAATACACTGTAGAAACTAAATAGTTACATTCAGACTGTTAAGGTCAAAAAATGCTCCATTGAAACCCATTGAAACTGACTTGAACTGATGAAACTGATTTTTGATCCCACAGCCATCAAAGCATAAAAACATGCATTATATTATTTCTGGGTGTCATTCTGGGCTTTTGCCTTGGAATTTGTTATTTTTGCCATTTTCCACCTGATGTCTTTTTTTTCCCTTTTTTTTATCCATATTTGGCATCTGGAGAAAATACATGCTATTTCCACAAGGTGCACTGCCACAATCTATGTTACTGCTAATCATTGACATATCCCAGCCTGTGATCATCAAATAAAAAAAAAACCTTTGCATGTAGTATACTTAAAATAATAAATTTTTGTGTTGCTTTTTTGTATCTAGAAAGACAGTAGCATTGTAACAAAAACCTGACATTTTAAAGTGTTAAAATTCTGAAAATTAATGAATATTTCATATTTATGATTGGGACCG
>NW_024627486.1:0-2221 GCF_008729295.1 Plectropomus leopardus | reverse complement strand
CTTTTCTTCTTCACCATGTTTTTGAAAGAAATCAAACCAATTAGCTCAGAGTTCAAAGGCTTAGATACCTGTGAAAGGTGTCTAAAAGCAGCACAAGAAAAGTGATGTCCCTCCAGATTTCAAAGGGTTAATCAAGGCTTGATGATTGTGTCTATACATGAGAAAGAAAATATTATGAATAGCACAAATCAGAACGTGAGCAGTGAACAGATGAGTAAATTAAAAGTAAATCAGATTCAATCATTATTCTTATACTTGTGCTAATTAATGTAGCTTTACTCTTGGCAGCTTCTGTCGTCTGTGCTGGCTAAACAAAGGATCTGATATAAATGGACTCAACTCAATTTACTTAAAAATACAGAGAGAGCTTGCCATTTTTGTCATATCCAGAGGCAATGAGTTGAGGGACTAAACAAGTAATTTAGAATTCAAACTAATTGATAATACAATTGATAAAATAGAATAGAATTACATGAGTGGAAAGTTCTTATTATTATATATTTGAAATATTTTTGTTTGAAACTCAAAAGGCTGATGGGCCAACATGGAGGGGGATATATGGTATATGGCTTTCTCTGAATGGCTAAAATTCCAGTAGATTCTTATAAATGCAGTGAACTTAAGTCAGAGTGGAGATTTGATTTTAAAAGAGCAAAGGACAGACTTTTAAAAATAGTCCAATAAAGCTGTAATTATTGTAGCCTAATGATTTTCTTTTATTCGTGATGGGCACCGAAATATTACATGATTCAATTCATTCATCAAACACTTTTTCTTCCCAACGGGTTAGGACCTGGGAGGTCTGAGGTTACATAGCAAAAGGCTTATTTCATTAAATGATGTTAAAAATGAATAAAATGAGACTATGAAACAGTTCAAAACTCAACATAGACTCTTATTCCAGGAAAAAACTACATAGCCTTTTTATTGATGTTTCACATGTCTGTAACTGCTGTAAATCAATAATTAGCAGTTTAATTTAAAAGTGTGGAAGATGGACTCTTTTCCCAGTTGTGATTCAATTAAACGGCAAACACATTACATTTGGAAAGACTGAGATTCTTTAATTAAGAAAGAGGTGTTTTGTTCGATAAGATCTGGAACCCTGTAAGTAAATTATTTTGGGTTAAAGACTAATTTATTAGCATTTTTAGATGAAGCACCTTGCTGTGCATATTCCTCATTTTATTTATAAATGCCTTTGTATTCTTTTTTAACAACGCACTGTACTAATCAGCAAGTTTTAATATCAAAATGCTTTACACCGTTTTGCTATGGTTTCCAGATTGACTAACGTGTTTCTAAGGAATGGTGTGAAACAGTGTGCAACAGCATTTGAGGCATGTTTTTTCCCGTTTGGGGTGTGTGAAGGAGGTGTTCCCCAATCGGCAGCAATGTATATGTAAATTAATGTTTAGGAGGCCTTAACTTACTTTGTTTTGTTTACATTTCACACTTGGTTTGGTATTGAAAGATATGTTTTCCAAAAAACCCTTTGACCTGAACTGAATTAAACACCACAGTGTAAAAAGGCAGTGCAGCTGTGTAACACAACAGGGTGTTCAACCCACCACCATTTCTGTTTAAATAAACGTTTTGTTGTGTTTTAGTGGTGCTGAAAGCAACCATGATCTGCTATACCTGTTGGCTGTTTATGTTTGACACTGCAGTAGTTAGGACTGGGTGATATGGAGAAAATCAACCATAACACCTCAATACCTTGATATCAATATTGCAGCAATATTATACTATTATTATAACTGTTGGCGCTATCACAAAATATTTACTTAATGAGATTTTGATAAATAATCTAATGATCTTATAATGAATTTGTGGGTAAAGTCCCTGATCTGTTGATTATTTTATTGATGAATCGATTAGTTTTTAAAAACAAATAATAACAGAAAATGGTGAAAAAAATATAACTGCAGTAAATTCCCCAAAGCCCAAGATGACATCCTCAAATGTCTTGTTTTATCCAAACCAAAACATTATCATTATACCATAAACATTATTATTTATTGTTATTGTTGTTTTATATCTTGCGTTTTTGCATATTCTGCATCTCTCTTTTTCTCTGTATATATTGCTTATATATTTATTGGTCTATATTCTATTCTGTATGTTTATTATGCTGCTGGTTACTTAAATTTCCCTCGGGATCAATAAAGTACCTATCTATCTATCTATCTATCTATCTATCTATCTATCTATCTATCAG
>NW_024627485.1:0-1069 GCF_008729295.1 Plectropomus leopardus | reverse complement strand
TTTAAAGGTGTTTTTGGAAGTTTTTGCAACTTTCTATGCAATGGCATGTGTCGTTAGGCTCTTTTATGATGTTTTGAGGTGTTTTCAGCCTTTTTTGGGATATGTAAAATTTTACATTTTTTGCCATACTATAGCCTTGGCAAAAAATGTCAAAATATGACATTTAGTAAAAAAGGCTGAAAACACCTCAAAACAGCATAAAAGAGTCTGCTGACGCGTGCCATAGCATAGAACGTTGCAAAAACGGCCAAAAACATCGTAATTTCGCATGTCGACAAAATGACCAAAAAAAGCAAGGCTATAGTATGGCAAAAAATGTCAAAATATGACATGTTCCAAATAAGGCCATAAACTCCTCAAAACAACTTAGAAGAGCCTGCTGACACATGCCTTAGCATGGTTTGTTTTTAAAATGGCCAAAATCACCACACTTTGGCATGTCGAAAAAATGACCGAAAAAGCAAGGCCATAGTATGGCAAAACATGTCAAAATATGACATCTCCTCCTTGTTGGCCATGTTTTCGACATGCTAAATTATGAGGTTTTGGCCTTTTTTGGCCTTAATTCCCACTTTGTGTACTATGACGCATGTCTATAAGCTATTCTCTATTGTTTTCAGCCATTTTTCAGGGTCAGTCAAAATTTGACTTTTTTGACATACTATACTATTGCCTTGTTCGCTATTTTTTTTTTTTTACATCTTTATGTCTGCTTTGATGGATGTGTGCAAAGGAGACATCAACAAGACAATCGAAAGAGAAGATGGAGTCAGAGTATGTGTGGCACAAAGAAAATGATTTATTGGAAACTTCTACGAATAAAAATTCACAGTGGTGGAGGAAGAGGGTGGGATGAGGGGTTGTGTCAAACAAACCGAGAAATACAATAAAACAGGACCCGCGCTGAATCTGGTTTTGAAAACAAACTCAAACAAAACCTGACTCTATTATCTAAAAATAAACTTAACCAAAAATAAATACAGAGGTGGCACCAACCCTAAAACTTCGTGTTTTTAGACAACGTGACCTACGTGAGTGAAAAATGTACGGGGTACCCCATCTTACCCAA
>NW_024627484.1:0-1111 GCF_008729295.1 Plectropomus leopardus | reverse complement strand
AAAGGTAGTGCCTCAAGAGGCACTGTTGCGCATGAATCTTTTTCTAACTCTAGCCAATTTGTTCATTTTGCAATAACCACTCCACCATTGCTCTAAGTTGTGCCGCCCAAAAGTACAGTTTCAAGTTCGGCAAATCAAGACCTCCCAGCCTTTTGGACACAGTTAGTTGTTTCACTCCAATTCTGGGTTTTCTTTTTTGCCAAATAAATGCGGAAATTAGTCTGTCTAGCATTTTGAATCCACATTGAGATCCACACCGGAAGTGACTGAAAAAAGTAGAGCAGCCTGGGAAGGATATTCATCTTGACTGTTTCAACCCTGCCAAACAAGGACAACGGGAGTATTTTCCATCTTTCTAAATCCGCTCTTATTTGAGTAATTAATTTCCCATAGTTTGCGTTGTATAATTGTGTAGTATCTGGGATAATCTTAACTCCCAAATATCTGAATCCCATAGCTGACCACCTAAAGGAGACTATTCTTTCCAGCTCCGATGGCCATTTCCCCACCATCATCATTGCCTCAGACTTGGACTCATTAACCTTGTAGCCTGATACTGATCCGAAGTCTCTCAAGCACTGAAGCAATGCTGGAATAGAAATCAGAGGGTCATTTATATATAATAATATATCGTCCGCATACATTGATATTTTGTGTGTCCCTCCTTTACTAGATATCCAATGAATCAAAGGATCTTCTCTTATCATCTCTGCAAGGGGTTCTATATTAATTGCAAATAATAGGGGTGACAATGGACACCCTTGTCTGGTCCCTTTGGACTTTTAAGTTCAAATTGTTCTGAAGTGTGTCCATTGACCCTCACTCTAGAGTTTGGATACAAGTATAGTACTTTAATCCAGCTAATAAAGTCCAAATGAAAGCCCATTTTTATCAGAGTATATTCCAGATATCCAGTTGACCCGATCAAATGCTTTCTCCGCATCAATACTAAGAAGCATAGAAGATTGGTTCCTAGTCTTTGCTGCTGAAATAATGTTCAAAGTACGCCTAATATTATTCGATGCTTGCCTTCCTGGTATGAAGCCTGTTTGGTCTGATTTAATTATTTTATTGATGTGTTTCTGAATTCTTTTGGCCATTATTGAACTTA
>NW_024627483.1:0-4947 GCF_008729295.1 Plectropomus leopardus | reverse complement strand
GCCGTAGTAAAGAATGTTGCAAAAACAGCCAAAAACATTAAAATATAGTACGTTGAAAAAATGACCGAAAAGGCAAGGCTATAGTATGGCAAAAATGTCAAAATATGAAACCTTTCAAAAACAGCTGAAAAAAACCTCAAAACAGCATAAAATAGCGTGCCTAAAACAAGCGCTAGCATAGTCATTTGCAAAAACGCCCAAAAACACCATTTTATAGCATGTTGAAAAAATGACCGAAAAGGCAAGGCTATAGTATGGCAAAAATGTCAAAATATGACACGTCTCAAAAACAGCTGAAAACACCTCAAAACAGCATAAAATAGCGTGCAAAAACACATCATAGCATAGTCTTTTGCAAAAACCTCTAGAAACACCATTTTATAGCATGTTGACAAAATGACTGAAAAGGCAAGGCTATAGTATGGCAAAAATGTCAAAATATGACACGTCTCAAAAACAGCTAAAAAAAACTCAAAACAGTATAAAATTGCGTGCCAAAACACGCCACAGCATAGTCTTTTGCAAAAACGCCCCAAAACACCATAGTATGTTTTTGGGTATAGTATGGCAAAAATGTCAAAATATGACACGTCTCAAAAACAGCTAAAAAAAACTCAAAACAGTATAAAATTGCGTGCCAAAACACGCCACAGCATAGTCTTTTGCAAAAACGCCCCAAAACACCATTTTATGGCACGTTGAAAAAATGACCGAAAAGGCAAGGCAAAATGGCAAAATTGTCAAAATATGACACGTCTCAAAAACAGCTGAAAACACCTCAAAACAGCAGAAAATAGGGTGTCAAGACAAACCATGGCATAGTATGATGCAAAAATTGCCAAAACCTCTGTGAAATGGCATGCTTAAAAATTGACCCAAAATGCAAGGTACAGAAAAATGTCAAAATATGTCCCAAAAAGAGCTGAAAATACTTTAAATTAAAATAAAAATACTTTCGAACGACATACTATTGTATGACTTTTTTTCAGCATTTTGAACAACATACTGTAGTACGATGTTTTTTTCATGATTTTGAACAACATAGTATACTAAGACTTTTTTTATATTATTTTGAACGACATACTATGCTGAGAATATTTTAATATAGCATGACTATTTTCATCATTTTGGATGATGCTCTTAAGTATGATTTTTTTTTTCCATGATTTTGAACAACATACTATACTATGACTTTCTTTCATGATTTTCAAAAACATACTATACTATGGCTGTTCTTGATGTGTTGTTTATATTTTTTTATGTCATACTGCAATATGACTTTTTTTTCCTGATTTTGAACGACATAGTATATACTATTCCATTTTTTCAGGATTTAGGACGAGATACTATACTATGACATTTTTTATTATTTTTGACAAAATACTACACTATGACTTTTTTTCATGATTTTGGATGGCACAGTATAATATGATCTTTTGCATGATTTTGGACAACTTACTACGATTTTTTCTTATCATTTTGGAGGACATACTACAATATGACTTTTTTCATGATTTTATATGACACACAATATTATGAAACGTTTTTATGATTTTGGACTACATAGTGTACTATGACTTTATTTAATGATTTTTTGACATCCTATAATATGACATTTTGGTACTTTTTGATTTTATATTATGAATTTTTTCAATGATTTTTGATTGAATACCATACTCGATGACATACTTTACTATGACTTCTTTTAATGATTTTTGATAACATGCTGTACCATGAATTATTTCTTGGTTTTTGACGACAAACTATACTGTCTCCTTTTATGATTTTTGACGACATACAATACAATGATTTTTTTTCATGATTTTATGACAACTTATTATGCCTACTATGCATATACATTGTTTTGCATTTTTAGGATATATCATTACAACTTCCACTACAACTTTATTATTACATTTTTATGACACTGTTTTTTCAGAGTGTTCTTGCATTCTATACTGTGATCTTTTTAAATTACTATTTTTGCATTCTGATGACATACTATTCATTTCTTTTTCATTTCTTTAATATACTACATTTATATTACATATTATACTACACATTTTTAGCATTTTGTAAGGCATGTTCTACTTTAGACTTTTTTTTCGGATTTTTGTGATCAGTGTTAATATTGAACGTGTCTTGCACCCAAATCGCATCAAATTCGACAATGCACATCTCCGGGTCCCCAGCAACACACCTACCAAATATCAAGTAGATTGGATTTACGGTTCTCGGATATGTAAAAGACACACATATATACATAAATAAATACATATACAGATTCCCTGCTTTATAGTTAGATTTCATTCCTGCCAATATATCCCCTTAAATTTTTCAAACTGGACCTTTAAGTGGAAAAGATCTGATCTTTGCTTACCAGCAGCAATGACAGGTTCCCTCATAAGCTCTCTGGTGATTGGACAAAGGAACTCATCAGGAATGCCTGAACACACTGAATCACTCTTCAGCTCTGCCACCTTCCTCAGGAGTTTATTGCGCAGGCCTACTGACTCTACACACACACACACACACACACACACACACACAAACACAAACACAAACACAAGCAAGAGACTAAGGAAATTTGGTCGAGGAGAAAACAAGACTTTGTTTGCTCTCATTAAAAAAAAAAAAACACTTGTGCGACAAGAGAACAAACTGAACTGACCCAAACACTTACATATTCACTAATATCATATCGAGGTTTTGAGCATTTGTTATTCATGTGTTTATCACTGTTCACTCTTGGATGGCAAATGTGAGCGTGGGTGAGAGAACATGGTGGGAGCTGATCTTGTCTGCTGACTGACTGTCCAATTCAAAGTTAAATACAAAGCAGGCACTCGACTGCATGTTAGTTTCACTGACATCGAGCTGCAGAATCTAACTGCCTAAGACTTCTATGTTTTAAACATTTATTAAAATCATCATTAATAAACAGTTAACTACAGCTTAACACAAAGTACTTTGTAGATGCCCTGATAATTCCACTGTGTTTTATTTTGTTAACGCTGCCTCTTTAGAAGCAAAGCACGCTTACTGATTTCACTCCCACCTTTGTAAAATATGCCCGTTTTTCTGTCTTTTTCATTGCAGCAGATAAAACGTGTTTGCTATTCAGTTCCGTTCTCCAAGTTAGTCCTGCTAAGAAGGTGGGATTCATGCGACGTTACTAAAAACAGAACAATGTGAACACAAGCTGTCACAGCACTGGAGCTGTGTAAACTGAGGAGTGATTGACAGCCACTGTGGGATGGAAATGACGGCATGGCAATACAGCAAACATTTGCTGACAACTACATGACGAAGACTGGCCTAGCTGTTAGACTGAAATCAGCAACACTCCTACTTCAGTCTTGTGGTTGAAGAAAATATACTTGGTGAAGTCTGATGAACAAAAAATTCCCCACTTTCAAACAGACTTGGAAACAACCAAGACGGCCTAACTATATTAGGTGTAAATCCCCTTTATACCTTATGGGAAATACCGTTTTGGGGATTGGGTTATGTAACTAATGAAGTGCTCCAGATTAAAGTCAGACCAGCTGAAGCCCCAAAGCTGAGTACTTTTGTAGTTGCAGCCGAATATTATGTAATCTTGCTGACTAAAACCCCCATCAACGTTCACTCATTCCTTCACCCTGACTTTAATTTAATGTACCGCCTTTTATCCATGTAAATAGGCACAAAAATCCTAATCCACACACTTCCATGTTCATTCTCCAAGAAGACTGAGCATATAGTACCCATAACACTGGATTTATATTCTCACATTTTGGAAAAAAGCGAGCATTAACACTCCAATGAGAGACTGAGGAAGTGCTTCCGCTGAGCAGTGTGTGACGCCCGTCTTCCTCACCTATGTGCAGCTCTGACGCCAGTGTTTCCTTGGTGAGACTGAGCAGCTCTGTCCCATCTATGTTGTTGGCCGCAAATGTGTCCACCAATCCCCCGAGGCCTTCCTCCACCAGCCACACTGACACATCCTCCTCCGACCAATCACCGACCAGCAGCCTGGATCGGCCTGCTGAGGTTCCTCCTGAGAGAATGAGTCAAAGAGAGATGCTCAATCCTTGTCGGCTGCAGCGCCGTTTGACAAATGGCCAAACATTCTCCATGCAACACTATCCTGGAATCCTGCTGACTAATTATTGATTAGGGGGCTGCAGCCATCGCAGCCTGTGTAATGATATAAATAAATGTCTGGAGGTTTCATCGACGTTTTCATCGACACAAGATGAAACTAAAAGGTGAAAAAGAGCTTGTGCGCCGCAGACAGAAATGCCAGATCAAACGCGGACTGTGCACCCACTGGTAAACACATGATCATTCCCAATTATGACAAAATCATTTTAGATTTTTTGTGGACAAGCTTTTATTGATACTTTTTTGCAGGCAACCCAGTGTAATCTGCTAAAGACTTAGCCATATTTTCTTCCTTCCTACCTTCACTTGATGTCAGAGCAGACAGTGCTAGAACACAAAAAAAAAGGAATAAGTATCTGTAAACATGAGCAGAGCAAGGCGATCTTTCAGCAAACGTGAGACTGAAGAGCAACAAAGAAAAAGAGATTCGCAACACCTGCGTCCTTGGCCACAATATGAAGTTAAAGACATGACATTTTAAAACACGGATGAAATAAAAGCTGCCAGCAGCTCTTCTAATAGGACTGCTAAAGATTAAACTAGTGTGTATGAATGACATTGTAAAACCAGCTTTTATTTCAGTGTCAAGGGTAACAGAAACAATATTTAAAAGAAAAAAGAAAACTAACCAGGCAACGACTTTCCAACTTTCCATTGGACACAAGGTTCAATAAAAAAAGCACAAAAAATAGATTAGAAAACAAAAGAAATGTAATTAATTAATGAAATATAGATGTTACTCTATTGAACAGTGTGTGTGTGTGTGTGTGTGTGTGTGTGTGTGTGTGTGTGTGTGTG
>NW_024627482.1:0-2324 GCF_008729295.1 Plectropomus leopardus | reverse complement strand
CGACACCTCACGTGATGATGATGATGATGATGTATGAAAGTGAAAGTTGAATTGTGTTTGTTGGAGGTCACAAACTAAAGTCTTAAAGGTATAAATCTTAACATTTTGACTTGTATGATTGACCTGAAACCATCACTTTACATCTACTGGATCAGAAATAAAAGTGTCCCAAAGCTGAAACAATTAACAGATAATCAGCAGAAAAAGGATCTGCAACTGGGGCTGCAACTAATATGTTATTGATCAATTTGTTGATTGCTTTCTCAATTTTGTCTGTAAAATGTTAGACCACAGTGGAAAGAAGTCCATCACAGAATCAAGATATCAGGGATGTAGGTTTCATTTCAATACTTGGGGGGACATGTGGGGTTTTGGGGGTCCTCCACCACAAAATTTTGTGTATCAAACACTTAATTTCCTGTATTTTGGTGAATTTTTATGTACCAATTTGTGTCTCTTCTGCATCAGTTTATGGACACCCAGCTGGCCACCAGTGTTGTTAGATATTAATATTTGGTGGAATGTAAGTTGTGACATTGGGAGGCCAAAATTCAGGTATACTTAAGGTATTAAGGTCGGTTTTAAGTTTAGTAATGAAAAATCCAGCGTCTTCCAAATGCCTCAAGCCAGCGTCACCTTGACGAAGAATAACAACATTTAGTCGTAAAGTATGTGGAACAAAACCTCATAATAATCATGCCTAAATTAAACATCTGTCCAACTTCTTTATGATGTCACTCTGACATTTGATGCCAACTTGAATTAAACGGGTTTGGGGGGCCTCTGCCAGAAAATTTTGAGCATCAAACACTTAATTTCCTGCATTCTGGTGAATTTTTATGCACCAATTTTTACATTTTCTGCATCAATTTACCATGGAAATGTCCAGGATTTTTTCAAAGTTCTCCACTACTTCAATGTTTTTATGTGTAGGGGACAAATGCAGATATTCTAAATATTGTGGGAGACATGTCCCATGTGTCCCCCCTGAAATCATGAAATACTGAGGATAACAAGAAATATTCACATTTTAACAAGCCAAAAGCCTAGAATATATAATAAATATATAATTTTTGAATAAAATGAACCAAAACTATCAATCGTTCATCAATGTAGTTTCAGATTATTTTCAGTTCGTCCACTAATCGATAGAAATAATAATTTCAGCATTTTTTTCAAGAAAAAATAGAAACACTTTCTGGTTCCAGCAACTCAAGTTTCTGTTTTTTTGTCTGTATGACACTAAATTGAGTATATTTATGTTTTGATCAGATAAAATAAAGCATTTTAAGACTCCACCTTTGGTATTGAGATGGGCATTTTCAGTACTTTCCAACATTTTATGAACTTAATGATTCCTCAATAATGAAAAAAGTAATTGGTTGCAGCATTAAGGTGTCAGGAGAGGATGAAATCAAACAGGACTGAATTAAATAATGCTATCAATTTACAAACTAAAGCTTTGTGTTAGGATGTCCTCTCCTTGTGTAGAAATCAGAAACCACTATTTCCTAATCGGCATCCTGGAAAATGGGCCCTAAATGTTTGTGCTTTGCTGTCAGACGGGAAGAGGAACATCATCATTATTATCTGATTAATTAGTCCACATTTCCCCTGAGAGCTCCTCTTTTGTGGAGGGGCCACAGAGTCAAAAGAATACTGGCCCTATTATTCAACAGCATTTGCATTAATGCTATTTTTGCATAGAGAATCTCAGGAGCTTTTGTCCCGGGGTTTTTGTGTTTGCTCCCTCTCTGGCAGTGCTTATTAGGGGCGACGCATGGGCGCACACTCGTGGGTTCAAACGGCAAAATCCTCACCAACCCAAACAAGGATCACCTGGTTGTTGTGGCCACAGATGCAGAATTTACCTGTGCATGTGAGGCGGGGACTGACTGTTGTACTCAAGGGTGGCAGTGTATCTTTCTTAGATGAGATTCATGCAGAAATTTCAAATTTATGTCAATATGTCTTAATTTCAGACTGTGTTCTTGTGACTGTAAACGGGTGATGAAAACCACACGTATGTGGTAGTTTTTGTGTGTGTGCTCGTACAAAGAGGGGGTCGCTGATCGCATGCTCTGTGTTTCCTCCCTTCAGCACCCTCTCTGTTGCCATGGAGAGACCGTTCTTTGCTTTCCCATAGGAGGAGAAATTAACACCATTTTTAACTGGCCCGGGGGCCTCCCCCCTGTGTGGGAGATAGTCTGAGTTCTGCTCCACACACACACACACACACACACACACACACACACACGCACACGAACACGCACACACACACACACACACACACACACACACACACACACACACACACACACACA
>NW_024627481.1:0-2901 GCF_008729295.1 Plectropomus leopardus | reverse complement strand
GTGTGTGTGTGTGTGTGTGTGGGCGGGTGGATGGAGGGAGATGAAGGTTTGTGTTGGCTTGCGGCCAGCGGCGGGAATTACAGGTTATTTGTCAGAATAATGCTGTTAGTTGACTGGAGAAGTGTGTGAAGCGGCAGCAGAGTTGTATTTTCGGAGCTTTGTTAATTATGTGTGTGTGTGTTTGTGTGTTTACACAACACTGCCTGGAAAAAAATAGCACACATTGTACCATTTTATCACCGTGGATCTGTGAGTCTGTCAGAATACTTTAGTTTTTGACACCTTTGGCAGACGGAAGTTTGTGGGTTTTTTTGCTGGATTTATGAAGATATCCAGAACAAACCAAAAAAAAGTTAAATTAAGATTCACCTCTAACATCATATATTTATTATGAAAATAACCTAAAGTAGAACCTCCTTTAATAAGCTGATCCTTTTCCCCAGACTTATCTCTTATTTGTACAATCATTTGTTGACAGAAATTGTGCAATAATTATGTAAAAGTGTGTTTATTGACTAGATACCCACTTACGCTAATTTCACATGAGCCTAGTGCTGAATGAAATTTGTACTTTTATCCAATTAGCATTTGTAGTTTTTTAGGGTTTCTTGAGACTTATTTCTCAACCTATTGAAAGGCCTGCTGTCCTGCAGAGCTTTTTACTCGTTAGCGCTGCTAAATTGCGTCGGCCTAATTCACCCAGTTACCCATAAATGACCTCGGAGTGCCAGTTTTTGTAATCTGGGATTTGCCAACAGTTGCTTCAACCTCCTTTTCCCGCGTGTCCTCCCTCCCCCCTCCTTCACAGACACACTCCTGCGCCCTAAACGCCCTTTTCACCCCTTTTTTGCTGCTGATTAAAGCTCCAAATCTCCCACCTAAACCCAACAAGGTCTCGTTTTAATCCCTGAGTATTGACTTGCAGATGCATTCTGGGATATCAAGGAAGCACAGAGGTGATTTTTTTTCGCCCAGTAATTGCAACAGATGGAATATGCTCATAATAAGTCTCTTTGGTGTTAATAATATCGATTTTTTTTCATCTTCTTTTGCAGCTTGACAGTCCAAATTCATATTGACGTCATTTTAGTGGAATCTCTAGTTGATGCATTTAATTTTAATAATTTAATTTCCATAAGTGGATGATTTTTCCAGAGTCAGAAAGGGTTGGTCAGTTCACTTTCAGTGCACACAACCTCCAAATATAAGGTACTTTTAATGTAGACGATACTAATGCTAATGTTCTAATAATGGTGTAACAATAGCTGCAGTTGTTTAAAGGTGCGGGATGTAGGATTTAGGGGGGTATATTGCAAAAATGGAGTATAATACAATAAATATGTTCTCTTTAGTGCTTAATCACCTGAAAATAAGAATTGTTGTGTTTTTGTTACTTAAGAATAAGCTGTTTATATCTATATTTTGTATCAACCACCGTATTTACGAGCCCCTCCAAGACAAGCCGAGCAGCATTTGAAACACACACATTTATAACATGAAACGGCTTTATTCTATATTTTTATCGTTTTCAATCACCTAGTCTGTTTGCTTTGGAGAGGAAGAGACCTCTGCAGATAATTTGGCCTCTGGTAAAAACTAAATGGATCTAACCAAAGTAATCAGAAAAGAAGTTGAGCGCACACTAACAGGTGCTGGCCTAGCGGGCCGTCTCCTACATGCCAAACACCATAGGATAAACCCTGATTTTAACATGAAACTGCTTTATTCAGTGTTTTTCCTGGTTTTAATCAACTGATCCATATGTTTTGGAGAGGAAGAGACGTCCACGGATAATTCAGCTTCTGGTAAAAACCTAATGAACATCTGTGTCATAAGTTATCAGAAAAAAAGGTGAGCACACCTTACCAGGTGCTGGCCTAGCGGGCTGTCTCGTACATGCCATACAGCATAGGAGAAACACTGATTTGTGACATGAAACCACTTTATTCAGTGTTTTTTCTCGTTTAATCAAGTCTTCCATATGTTTTGGAGAGGAAGAGACCTCTGTGAATAATTCGGCACCCGAAAAAAACCTCCTGACTAATTAACAGTGAAGGACTCCTGACCGAGAGTTCACCGTTGGCACGCGGGAGAAGTTTCAGCAGGTTGTAATTTGCAATCTTCACTGCAAGATGCCACTTAATCCTGCACAGTGCTCCTTTAAACTCTCAATATTGGATGTAAAACAAATGGGAAAACTGCAAATGTCATTTTGCAAAATTGGCCTCTAAGCAAAGCAGTTTGAGTATCTCTGCTCTAGCTAGCAGCCTTATGACTACATAAGCCTCGGTTTGGCCTGTTTAGCTCTGTGGTGTAAAAAAAGTAAATCAAATTATCTTCTTCAAGCCCTGAGTAGCCTTGTAGTAGAAACCAGACTCGCATTAGGCTCCATATTGCCATTCTTGGCTGTGCAGCTAACCTTTTGCATAGCTTTTAGAAGCCCTGCAGTCACAACAAGGCTAAAGATTAGCACTCTGTAGCCCGTGTAGTGGCCTTTAGCTAAACCAGACTAGTTAGTAAGCCTTATTTAGCCCCGTAGAGACAACCAGGCTAAAGATTAGCCCCGCATAGCTACAGGCTAAAGGGGTTAAGACAGAAAAATTAAAAACAAAGTGTATATTGTGAATGTGTTTTCTTAATCTGTTCAATCAGAGCTTGTTTCGGCCATTGGTGCAGCTCATTGTGAGCAATGTTGCCAGGGGTGGGGGGGGGGGTTGCTTTAAAAAAAAGTTGCTGGTGTGCAGTTGCCTTGTGAGCAGATGGCTCAGCCGTCTGTCTCCACATTAGCACGATACTGATGAGATGAGTCAGTTAACACACTCACACACACACACTCGCCATGTCTGTGTGTTTTAGAGCGTGTGTGTGTGTGTGTGTGTGTGTGTGTGTGTGTGTGTGTGT
>NW_024627480.1:0-3396 GCF_008729295.1 Plectropomus leopardus | reverse complement strand
CATTTTATAATTATTTATTTATAAACTAAAAAAATATTTTTTTCAATGAAACAGCTTCAATATAACTTCTATATAGGATGAGGTAACATATTGATATTATATTGATATAGTGATGTGGGGGTAGTTATTAGTTAGATTTTGGATATTGTGATATAGTAAGTCTTGTTTTTTCCAGCTGACACTGGATGTCAATATGACATCATTGATAAGTGAAACTTTTAAGTCAAACAATGTTGTAAAATGTTGGTTGGAAATAACATTGGTTGATTATATTTTAAATAACATTAGAAATTCATGTTGTGTGGATATATAATAACAATACAACATTTTTCAGACATTGGGCTTTGACCTTTATACCTTACAGCTAAATTATTGCACTATTTTGTGTCTATAAAGTGTTAGCATGAGACATTTGGAAGACATTGGATTTTGGTTATGATGCAACTTAAACCAAAAGGAAAAATACATTATGTTGGTCATCAGTATTCTATGTCATATTGGCATTGGCATTAGACGTCTTGACATTGAATTGTGATCACAAGTCGTCACAACCTTCAACCAAATATCAGCATCTAACGACAGCTGGTAGCCAGCTGAACTCCTTCATTTTAGGCTGTGCTACAGTAAACTGATGTGATTTTCTGAAATTACCACACCTTTATTTACTTTTATCCATTCGGTCATTATATACACAGTATTAATGATTACTTTTCAAGATGTCACTGTAAATATTCTGTGAAAGCACATATAGTCATACCTGCAATATCATTGCAATAGCGACATTGAGGTATGCAGTCAAAAATATCATGAAATTTGATTTTCTCTGTATCTCCCAGCACCTACGTCAATGTAAGCTATCAAGTTCCACTAAAAGAGGACAACATAAAACTATTAAGCCTCAGCTCGGCTGCTTTGAAGTTAGTGTTTCTACTGTCCGTCTAAAGCTTAATGGTGGTCCGAATACACCAACTCACGAAGCTGTAAATCACAATCAGCTGCTGAGCCGTGGCTATCACTTCTCACACAAAGATTGAATTAGATTACATCACCTCCAGTCCAGCCATCTAATCTTAGATTAAAAAGAAAAAGAACAATCTCTGCTTTCTGTCTCACTTTTTTTTAATTCTTTCTGCTTTGAGGGTCAAACTGAGTGTCTTATGTCATTCTAAGGGCTTAAAGCTCCACTCCAGCCAGTTTTACGTCCTGTTTTTTTAGTTTAAGTGCTTCCTCAAACAGAAAATGGGGGTGGTGAATAGTCGTATGTTGCTATGGTTACCAGAATGTCAAGGTCAATATCATTAGGAAGGATAGTAATAGCATGGATATTAGCATTAATGGTGGTAGCGGTCATTCTGACATATGTTATGTGATAGGGGATTTTCCTCCACCCCCTTTATCTGAAAACAAGACCCCGATGAGACACAGTCATCAAACCATGTACACTTAGGCCAATTGCTGAATTTGGGGAGACACTGATGGCTACGCCTTAGCAACTGCTGATCTTTTTCTGTAACGATTTGTGTTGTTCAACTGCCACCAGCAAACCGGCTCATGACCAAGTCTTTCTCTCCCCCGCCCCACTCCAGATAGGAGATTGGCAAGTGGCTGAGCAGCTAGTTTGCTACCTCTCACAGGTTCCCACTTTTTAGTGTTTTTAGACATCGACCCATCCATCTGTCCATCCATCCATCCATGTTCATCCGCTTATCCGGGGTCACGGGGCAGGGGGCTGAGCAAAGTACTCCTAGACATCCCTCTCCCCAGCAACATTTTCCAGGTCCTCATAGGGGAACCCAATAAGTTCCCAGTCCAGATGAGATATGTAATCTCTCCAGCGTGTTCTGGGTCTGCCTGACTCCCAGTTGTAGCATCAATGAAGTGCTTTTGAGGAAAAAATATCAAGATATATATCGTGTATTGAGATATAACCTAAAAATATTGCAATATAATATTCAGCCATATCGCCCAGCCCTAACATGAAATATCATTAAAATGCCAAAATACTCTGGAGTGGGGGCATTAACCCAACATGCCAGTCATCCTCCAGTTCAAAGCAATCCTCCAGCCTCCACTCGATACTGGCATGCTGTCGTGGCGTTTGATGTTTATTTGACCAACTTTTACCGTGTAGCTCTGACTGTACTTGCAGCTGATTGGCCTCCCACAGCCCTGCTGCTTCACCACTTAAACAGTTGTGGGAGGTTCTTTTTGAAGTGGAGGGGCTTTTTTATACAGAAGCAGCCAAAACAATCATAGCACTGCAGGGTGCATCCTGGCACTGACTGGTATGTTGCCAGACAAGATAGACTTGATTTTTCTTTTTCTTTTTTTATCTGAGAAAAAGCAGCAAAAAGAGCAATTTTGTTTGCCGTCATGAACAATGAAGCATCGGTAATAACCAGGGACTCAGAAGGGGCACATGGTGTCTGTCCCCATATTCACCAGCAGCCTTCAGGCAGCGTCATGTATTTGTAAGAAGTGGGGACTTGACATCCCTGCAACTGACACACAAACACACTTAAAACATTATGCGGCGATTTATTCTGACAGACAATAAAGATGCATTTGAATATGGCGAGCTTCTTTACATCACAAGCGAGGGGCGATGCTTTTATGCAACCCCTTCACACAGCTGCTGAGATGACCTGTGATGGTCAGTTCTAAGTGTGTGTGTAAGTGTGTGTGTGTGTGTTAAAGAGAGAGAGAGAGAGAGCCCCCACACTGTAATAAGGGTTGCCTAGCCAGGCGTAAGTGTCAGGGTGGAGATGCCTGGCTCATTAGGTACCATGGCAGGATAATGTATGAACAGAGCTCGTGAAGAGAGAGTGAGCAAGAGAGAAAGAGGGGAGCAGCCATTGTTCTTTCTCTTCTCTCTCCTTTCTGTCTCTCCCCACTGCCTCCTCCTCCTTCTCCACCTCCTCTTCTTTCCCCGCTGCCAGTTTCTTCTTTGTGCGTGTGCGCCTGGGGATATTTAGGCTCCCTGGTCACATTATGCCCTGTTTTTCGATGCAGAGCCGCCACTCCATGGGTTTATACCATTTATTCATAAATTAATTTATTTATTGGTTTATTAAATTTAATTCATTGCGTCTTGCATGATGCTTGTTTTGCAGCTCTGTTGCTCGATTGACAGGTTGCCAGTCATGGTAAGATTCCATATCCCATCGGCGTCATGCAGCAGCACGTTGCTAATTGAGTTGAATGCGTAGCTCGTCTCTCCTCAGTGAATCCATCTGTCGCCGTCTTGTCATCAGTTTGTTCGCACTTGACAGGTTCCAAGTCGGTCTTTCTGTGTTTAACTGTGCGCTTCTGTGTAGGTGTGCTGTGTGTTTTTATTTATGCAAGGGAGCGTGTGTGTGTGTGTGTGTGTGTGTGTGTGTGTGTGTGTGTGTGTGT
>NW_024627479.1:0-2798 GCF_008729295.1 Plectropomus leopardus | reverse complement strand
TGTCAGTGAGTGTAGCCTACTGGAGTAGCAGCAGTGCTGGTTGTACAGTCTGACAGCAGCAGGAAGGAGGGACCTGCGGTGCCGCTCCTTCACGCACTGTGGATGGAGCAGTCTGTCGCTGAAGGAGCTTTCCAGTGCAGTCAGAGTGTCATGCATGGGGTGGGAGTTGTTCTCCAGCAAGGAGGACAGCTTAGTGACTGTCCTCCTTTCTCCCACCACCTGCACTGGATCAAGTGGGCATCCCAGGACAGAGCTGGCCTCCCTCTCATGTCTTTTTGGCATGAGAGGGAGGTAGGTGAACTGAGGCAACAGAGACCCTTTATTAAAATGTATCGTGATGGTTTCTGTCTTGTGACATCTTTAAATTGAATATTTGGGCTATTCCTTTCTTGAGATTTTTTCGGAGGGGCTTTATTATTGACATGAATGACTAAACCATTTGAACCTGGCAGGTGTGTTACTTCTGTGGAAGGAGTGAGTCAGTGAGTCTCTGCACATTCACTTTTAACTGACTGAAATGAGCCGGTTTTAGTTTCAGGAAGTGATTCAGTTCAGTTCGTTCACACAAAAGATGAATGATTATGATGATTATTTTGAACAAAGCATTTGTGAATGATTCAAAACCATGCTAATAGCTGAACATAAGCACAAAGTACAACTGAAGCTGATGGGAATGTCCGTCGTTTTTAAGTAGTCATAAACCAAAGTGTTGACTGAATCTGCACGGTGGTTCTAACAATAATAATCACTTCGGGGTAGACAACTGGCAAATAATTTCAATTGCAGAGGAATGTAAAACTGGCAAACCTGTTTACTTTTGTTGTCGTTTTCTCCCATGACTTTTGTGTCTAAAGATATATTGTTAAACATGATGATCCTATCTATCTGAAGTTTTTTGCTTCGCTTATTTTATGTCAAATCGAGGCAGCCGTAGACCAGCAGCTCTTGTGTTCAGGAAAGTAAAGTTAATGTTGTTGTCAATCTGGTAGTTTTGAGATAATGGCCTCAGTTCTCTGGCGGATATTACTGTCTTACAGCAAAGTAAAGTGGTGAAAATATTTTAAATATATCAAACCCTTAAATTGGTGTTAATTTTTTTTTTTAGATGGACCTTTTAAGGTGTCTAATAACTAACCGATTTGGGCAGCATTTTCGTAGCGCCGTATTATTTTATGATATGACACAGAAGTTAAACAACATTGTTATTCTGTCAACAAACTGCTTCTCTGGAGTTACATTAGCAGTTTGGGTCCATATTTACTTTCTGTCAGCCGATGTCGCTCACATGCACAACAAAACATTCCACCTTAAGAGAAAGCCAACAGTAGCCTTTCGAGGGTCACAGCGAATTAATCATTTCTTTACTGTTACCTGGTAAAGATGAAAATGTTGCAAAGAATCCTTTTATTTTATAGTTATAGTTGACTCATGCATGTAAACATGCCCCCGGAGGAACAGTGGCTACAGTTCACTGTTGTTTAACCCTTTGAAACCTGGAGAGACATTACTTTTCTTGTACTGTTTTCATATGCCTTTCACAAATATTTAAGAGCAAATTGGTGCAAGGCAATAAGCAACTTGGTAAGAATTGTTCAAAAAAATTGCAAGACATTGATAGATTTAGAAAATGTTTTTTAAAAAGTAAGGGGAAAATGACTAGGTTTAAAAAAAGCTAGGGAAAATTAATATATTTATGTCAATAAATATATTTATTGTTAATTATCATTATTAGATGTATATATATAATTTTATTTTACATACAGATCATATAGGGATTTTTTTAAACATTTCTTTAAACTAAATGAACATTCTAATATGTAATGACCTGACCTGAACTGAACTGAACTGAACTGAACTGAACTGAACTGAACAGGAAATTAGGCTAAAAACATCTGTTCCAAAGATCATGACAATCCATCCAACAGCTGTATAGATATTTTAGTCTGGATTAAAAAAAAACCAAACATGTTTACTTTAAATACAAGAAAGTGATCCAGTCACAAGGAAACACTGTTTTTATTTAAATCCACCTGGCAAATATGTCCTAGAGTCAGAGTTACGTCTTGTGTCACAAAATACATAAATACAAAACAAAATAAATATTAAATAAAAGTGAACAGTTGTATTAAGACATGATGTAAACAAACAAAAGACTTGAGGAAGATGTGTCATATGATACAGAGACCAGCCACAAAACATAAGAATGTGTGATTCTTTGCCCTGAGAGGAATAATGATTCCAAATTATAAGTCTCATAGATCATAAAAAATTACAAAAAAAAAAAAACAGATTTAAGGGTCCAGAGTCTCTGGCAGGATAAAGAGAGTGCTTGGAAGAAAAAAAACGCCCTTAACCATAAAGAGCATTAAATATTTCAGTCATTCAGCGAGAACAAGCCAAGCACTCTTACATTGTCTCACATTGTGCACTTACTTTTATATATATATTTTCACTACATCACATAACTTGTTTGTGTTCAACATATAAAACATTTCTACACAAAGATAAATTATTTGTCTTCTGTTATCATAAAGTACATAAGTGTTTTTGATCTCAGTTCGTTCTGAGTGGCTTGAAGGGTCCTCTTCAGTCACGCCATAAAAAAGAAAAAAAATGCAGCGTAGCTCAGTTTGACCCCCCCTCCCACACACACACACACACACACACACACACACACACACACACACACACACACACACACACACACACACACACACACACACACACACACACACACACACACACACACACACACACACACACACACTTGGGTCCCCCTTGTCCGTGAGTGAAATGGC
>NW_024627478.1:0-2946 GCF_008729295.1 Plectropomus leopardus | reverse complement strand
TTCATATTTAGAGTATTTTCATTATCAATTAAACTAAATTATACAAAATCCAAAAATATTCAATTCAGTATTCAATTTAAAGATCACCACATTAGAAAAGCTGCCTATTAATATTTTGTTAATTGACACATTGTTAATTGTTTTAGTTTTAAATGTGTCTGCATTATCTTCTATTGAGCATTTTGAGTCAAGTTTGATCATATATAATATATATTGATGCAAATAAACCCATAAATATTTCATGACTAACAAAAAGCAAGCAATTTCAGAAAACAATCTGGATGACTGTTGGATTGTTTTTTTTTTTCCTCATTTTCCTTGAAACGTGGATAGATGCAGAGAGATGCCATGCAACAAAGGTCCATGGTTGAAACAGGGACTTTCTAATTACATGGCGTGCATGTGAGACCACAAACCCTCAAGGACACCACAAGGACTTCTGCCATTCATTTTGATCATCACAGGAACAGCACATGAACTTGTCTGGGACCACTAAAGAGCTAAATTTAGTATGTTAGACACTGAATCTAAGCATTTGTGGTCTGGAAAACCTTAACTTCACTTAGTGTTTTTAGACGTCTTCTCATGTGTGAGCTGTCATTTTATCTACACATGATTTGTAACCTGTCTTTTGCATTTCACCAAGACATTTAGACAGAGTGTGTGTGCCTCAGGATCAAACCTCCATTCCACCTTAAATCCAGGGAAAACTCTGTGTTGGTTTGCCTGAAGGAGATTAAGCCCTGAGTGCGCTGCCCATAAATGGACACTCTGAAGGGAGAGAGGATAGAGAGAGGGAACAGATAAAAAAAAGAAAAAAAATGAAAAATAGGTGAATAAAGAGTGCAACAGGAGAGAGAACAAGGTCGAGAAAACGTGAAAAATGTAGAGAGAAGGAATGAAATCAAATGGAGGGGGCTTAAAATAGGGAGAGGAAGGAATGCCAAAGGAAATGAAAGAGAAGAAGAGAGGGAGTGAGGGGGAAAAGTGATCCGTTAGCCAACCCAAACACAGGAAACGCCGAAGTCCAAAAAAAAAAAAAAAAAAGGAGAGAAACTTCTTTCTTTTAACGGTAACAGATCCCCTGACTCTGGCAAACGCTACCAGTCTGCTAACACTAACCTCAAGTGAACTCAGTGTCCTTTATCCTGCTAAGGTGAAAGGTCAGGGTTAAAGGCTCGTAGTTTCCCACTACAACAGCTTTTTAAGACATCTATAGTGTGCATAGTTCACCCACATTTTAACTGAATTTAGCTGTGTGTGTTTTTGATTGGTTTTGATTCACCTGTTCCAGAACAATATATTTAGTAAGTCCTCTGTTCCAACAATCAACAGCTCTGGTCTGGTCAAAATAAATCCTTAATTCAGTGAGTTTGATGAAATAAAAAAATGCAGTTATTCCCCATGGTCTCTCAGGCGTTGCTGGCCGCTGGCTGTTTACAGTCCTGAAATGTATCCCTCCACCACTAAGAGTCACGGTGTCTTTCACCTCTGCTGCTTGTTCCACCAGTAGAGACTGGAGTGTAAGCTTTGGTGGTGCGTGCTGTGCATTGCATACAGTGTGTTAAATAGAAAAAGGAGCACCTGTATTTATATATGGTATTGAAAAACATGCCTTTGGGATTTCTAAATATCCTGGTATACTGTAATACCTTGACACAGCCCAAGCCAAGCCCCTACCGACCTTCACCCCGAATAAGAAGTCTAATCAGCCAGACTACTGATTTGATGAAAAAAATCTACAGTACAGTGTAAATTCAAGCCTCAGATCATAGTCAGACCATATTAGTTTTAGTTAGGTGCCCTAAGAAGCTGATATCTGATACAGTAAATTCTTCATGATGGCTATAATGTACAGTTTTTATTGCAGTGTTGATTCAGCTCATGGCTGATATTGCAGGTTGAAGTTTGTGGAGCTGTTGAAATATGTTGTGTTATATCGTGAAGTAAAATATTTATGTTCACCATTACAACAAAAACACAGCCCTTGTCATTTATTTTTTATGAAATTAGGGCCCTGGAAAAAACCCCAAAACAAAACAAACCTTAGCCAAACAAATACAAGCTACGTCTTGTTGGGTTACATTCAAACATGAACAGAATAACTATTAACCTCACAACCATCAGGAGGCAGTTGAAATGATTTTAAGAACCACTTGAGCCATATCTATATTTGGTAAAATGTTTAAGTTGTTATCATGTTATGAAAGTTCCTATATTTACAAATACAAAACAAAAAAATGAGAGATAGTGGCCTGCAGATATTTTGCATCAACACTTTCAATTTTGGCAGCTATGTGACGTGGCATCAGTTGTTTTATGTTGTTTTGTTTAATAAAAGGTTTTGATGTAAAGAGATTCGCCGGCAGCGATGCAAATTTGTGACAATTACCAGGATTCTGTCAACCCAGAGCCGCATCTGGCAGTCAAATGAAATTGAGGTGTGTATTTGTGTATTGCTTTTCTTGTGAAATGTTAGAACGGAGGGAGTCGATCTGGTGTGCGCTGCCCTTGCCAAGGTTGAAAAGAGTAATAAAGTTTGCCATCTTGATTCAGACTACGGAGTCCTCGCTTTGTTAGTATAGATGCATAGTGTGCTTGTACTCATTTGTGAAACACTCAGTTCAGCTGAGGTTTTTATGTTAAAGTTTTCAAAATACCTTGGCTGGGAAACCTGTCAGGAGGTGGAATGATTGTGTCCTAGATTGCACTAAGGAAACAGTTGGTGTGTGTGTCTCGGTGAATGCATATAATATGTGCATAAATTAGAGAGAATATAGTGTATGAGTCTGTCAGCTTGTGTGTGTGTACGGGCTGCATCCTCATGTGTTTGTGCAGTGGGACACATATTTCTGCTTGGGGACATTTTTTGCATTAGGTGTATATGCACATGCCAGCCTGTGTGTGTGTGTGTGTGTGTGTGTGTGTGTGTGTGTGTGTGTGTGT
>NW_024627477.1:0-3359 GCF_008729295.1 Plectropomus leopardus | reverse complement strand
TCCCAACAAAACAAGTTATATTACGTTATAATGCATTATGTATTGTAAATGTTGTTGGGAAACACATTGGACCTAACCTCATGAAGAATATCTGGGGACATTATACAGTGTTTAAGTCATATCTACAGATGCAGGATAGTTGGTTGATATTTTATTTCTACAACTTGATAGTATTTACATTTTCACTATGTTTCATTGCAAACAGAAATGACATTTGTGGGTTTTATATATATATATATATACGTATATACACACACTTGAAAAATGCTGTGAAAGATTTTTATTTTGCCTCTGTGGTAGCAATATCCGAGGCATTATGTTTTCCAGTTGTCTGTCCATCCCATTCTCATGAATGCCATATCTCAGGAACTCTTGAGGGAATTTCTTCAAATTTGGCACAAAAGTCCACTTGGACTTGAACTGATTAAAAAATCAGACAAAGAGATTTGTTAATGTCTCTGCTCAGAAACAAAGAAACCCTTTGAAATCCTGATCAGCTTCTTATTTTTTTTTGCAGTACATTGATTGCAGTGTTTGTGACATGGTGCTGGAACAGGAACTTTAGTTTGTTTTGAGGACAGAGTGAGTTATCTGTAGCAGAATCCAAAACAACCAAGTATAAAAGGTTGGCTTTGAATTCTTGCTCCTCTACCTGATCATACTTCCTTTCTTCCTCACCCTGACTTCCTCAGTTAGTAAATCACTTCTCTGAACCCCAGCATGCTATTGTCAACTTTGCCCCACATGACCTGAACGCATCACGACACCAGCTGTCTCACACCAGGAAGTGGCTCGGGATTGACTTGCGGTTTGTGCGTGTGTGTTGTGTGTGTCACAGAGAGGGACCAACCCCTTCATGCCTTGTTAGGAAAGCCCATCGTCCCTCCCTCTGTCTTCCCTCCTCCTGTCCCTCCGTCCCTCCGCACTTGCTCTTAGTTCATGTCAGCAACAGCATGCGGCAGCTTCCCTCCTCTGCTTGTTCACCAGGATGAACACGTTCTGCTCTCTGCTCTGTATCAAATACAGGTAGGGAGAGTCTGGACACACACACACACACACACACGGTGGGTGTTGAGTAAGTTGTTGACACTGGATGTTATAGTAGCATATAAGGAAATATCAGCTTGATGTTGATGATAGCACACACTGTCAGTAGGTTTAGTTTGTTGTTGAATTTAAATCAAGGCATGTGTCAGTCCTTCAGTGTAACGCATTGTAATAAGAACTGAGTGTGTAAGTAGAGCTAAATTGGTTTGCTTTATTTTTTTAATGTGTGAACAGAAATGAATTCATGCTACCTTGAGCTAAAAGAGGAATGTTCCTGGGTGAAATCACTGCTGTTTCTCCACTAATATGAAAGCCATGATTACTTCTCTTTGGCAAATCTTCTAATTCTGTTTATTTTATGTTATTGTTATTGTATCTCTTTGCTGGAATTAAGAACTTTACAGTCTAGTATTTATTTGAAATTAACCATCAGCCTTCATCATAGACTGTATACAAAGATGGATGGCGCGCACCCACTTGCCCCCGCTATGCTTGATTGAAGCTAAAATATCCCTGATTTGCCTGTTCCCATCTTTCGCTGATGACATCATTCAGAGCTGGAATCTGTGCCATAGCAATATCTGCAGTGTGGGAATTCCCACCTGCTGAAAAACCCATCCAACCAATCATGAGCAGCCCCATTGAATGCGAGCGTATGGATTGGCTGTCACAGCTGTTGATCATGACGGGAAATCCCCTTTTTGTAGAACTGAATAACTCACTGAACTCTGAAACTGAATTTATCATATAAACACACTTATAAAGACACTTGAACAAACATCAGGGTGATGAGAACTACCTTTAGTGACAAAAACTATCTTCAGGGAAAATATTTTGGTGTGTACTTTGAGTTTTTAGTTTGGCCTATGTCCTATTCACTAACACGGAGGGGCGGGCTTCATGACCTATACTGCAGACAGACACCAGGGGGCAAGCTGGCTTGAAAAGCACCACTTCGGGGGAACTGTTATGTTGGCCATCTTTATATACAGCCTATGACCCTCATCCAATAAATCTCCACATCTAAATGACAAAACAGTTTTTTTTTAATGCCTTCAGAAATCACCCATATTGCATTTTTCGGATCTGCAGCCCTGATAGGCAGCAGTACAACATGTCCAACAAGACCTTACATACCTAACCGTCACAGGACATGTAGCAGCGCCTTCTTAACCAAACCATGTGGTTGTTGATTAAATCAGTTCATGCAAGTGTATTCTGAAACTTTACTACTATGGTTAGGGTTTCTTTCAACAGGTGACACACCCAACTTGTCAAATACGACAGCTTGGTCAGTGGCCTTGTGCTTTGAACTGTGATTATTTAGGTCTGTTCTAGGTACGCTCTAGGTACGCTCCAGGTTCTCACATCCAACATGTTAAATATGGCAGCTTGGTCAGTGGCCTTGTGCTTCAAATTATGATGCTCTAGGTACCCCTCTAGCGTCAATTTAGGAGGTGTACATTTTGCGTGTCAATTTCCACTTATTACATGTTAGATTGTTTTTGCAGATGAACTTCATTTTCCACAAGAAAGATAGGATTTGCCTCCAAGACTACTTTAGGTTTTAGCAACAAAAATACTTGGTTAAGTTTAGAAAAACAATCAAGGTTTGGCTTGAAATAACTATGTTTGTTACAGTAACTTAACTACTATGTCACTTGATGAGTAGGTCATGTGACATACAGCAGTGATTATATATTAAGTGGTTGACAACACTCGAGTTGACTTCTGGTTTCATGTGGGACACCAACACCTTTTTCTCATCTTGTCTTTGTCAAGAGAAAAGTATTTCTCAACTGCGTTGTCGCCAAAGTGTAGTCAGCGCTCTTACTGTTGTTAAATGCTGTTTTGGGGGTCGGCATCGACAGGCCACCGGCTCAGTCACCTCCTTGTTGAAACCGTGTCCACACAACTCATGTGCTCTATATTTCACATATCTAAGTTTTGTCGCAGCTGCCTGACAGCTGGATTTAAACACAACAAGTCTACTTCTTTTACATGCTCTCTGTCTATGGATTTGTTTTGAGTGTTTTCTGAGAAAGAAGACATGTGATACCTCTGTATTTAAACTTGTGTTGAAATGCCTGATGCACATCTCCATTTCAAAGCAATCTGATGTCAAAACATCACTACTGTGAACTGTCAAAGTCACCGTCACAGACTAACAACATGACAGGAGTCCCTCTGAAGTGTTTGCTCCTAAAAGCTTCCCCGTACGACTGCTTCTACATGTATGTAGTTTCAAACACATCCTGAGAAAGGCGTGTGTGTGTGTGTGTGTGTGTGTGTGTGTGTGTGTGTGTGTGTGT
>NW_024627476.1:0-1094 GCF_008729295.1 Plectropomus leopardus | reverse complement strand
TTAATGTGGTTCGTTCTACTGCTCTGTCTGTACCCAGAGTACGTTCTTTTGCTCTGTCTGCACTCAGAGTATGTTCTGCTGCTTTGTCTGTACCCAGAGTACGTTCTGCTGCTCTGTCTGTACCCAGAGTACATTCTGCTGCTCTGTCTGTACCCAGAGTACATTCTGCTGCTCTGTCTGTACTCAGAGTACGTTCTGCTGCTTTGTCTGTACCCAGAGTACATTCTGCTGCTCTGCCAGAGTACGCTCTGGGCTCCGACAGTGTGTAATCAATAACTGAACAGTATATATATTACATCAGCTCCTAATGAAAGCTGCAGATCAAAAATAGAAAATCTATTTGTGGCAACATATTTAATTTATTTATTTTTGTGAATGTATGGGAAACCCTGGATTTACTAACCGTAGGAAAACGTACGAAGAGTGCATGAGAACAGCCTGAGATTATCCAATGCAAAACCTTTAGTCACATATTCTTAATTTAAACTCTTAACTGCATTTATTCAGTTACTAAAACACGATGAACATACACTTGATCAAAAGCTGCATTTTCGAGGAATCACTTTATTTCGCCGACACTTTCAGAAAATGTTAATCCACCCAGACTCATCTTCATCTGTTTAAAAACGGCCTCAAACAGCAGACACATTCATTAATATCTGCACTCTTCTGCACTTTTCTTTCCTTTTCCACACGGCTGGAAACCCTGAGCAGCTTTTTTTATGCGGATATAATGAACGGTGTGTTGGTGGAACCACAGTTTACACACTACGTGTTCAGACTGAACTCAAAAAATGTTGATTGTTGTGGATTTTATTTCCTTTTTTTGTCGTAGCAGGTGACCGTTTGATTTTTCTTACATTTAATCGTGCACCATTGAGAATATTAATAATGTATATTTATAGTATTTAGAAACAAAGACAGAATTCAGAGAGTATAAATGAGAATTTTGACACCAGAGAGAGAAAGGAGGAATTCAGAGGAATTAAAGCCAAGAAAGGAGGAGAGAGATTTTGGCCTCAAGTCAAATTCACTAACACTGAGCTCTGTGTGTGTGTGTGTGTGTGTGTGTGTGTGTGTGTGTGTGTGTGTGT
>NW_024627475.1:0-2890 GCF_008729295.1 Plectropomus leopardus | reverse complement strand
ACACACTGACATATCCCAGACTGTCAGCAGCTACACTCACACACTGAGGAGGAGGAGACTCAACATATATATATATATTTAATCTAAAAACATGGTGTCATCATGACAAAAACCTAGCATTTAAAGGGTTAAAATTCTAAAAATGAATGAATATGTGATATTCACGATTAGAACTGATGTTGGTTAAAAATTAAACTCAATAAAAGTAGAAAATCATATTTCTGTATAATATTTTTTAAAGCTTGTTTGTGAAAAGTGCATTTGGTGCTCAGAGCGATACGAGTGTGTGTGATTTCAAAGTAAGGGTTAAAAAAAGTTAAAATCATAGAATAAAAATAAGAATAGAACTCAACCATAGGCGATGAATTAAACGTAGTATTGCAGGGCAAGCAGTGCACATCCAGCTCCTTCCAAAGTATTTGTTGTTTCTGCTGTGATTACTGCGACTAAAACTACAATAAAACACTTTTTAAAATCAGATTAAAATGACACGATTCAGTTTCCCACAGCGAACCCGTGTAGTTTTAATAAACTATGAGACGGAGTGAGAGGAATCCATCAGATGAGAGGTGGACGACAGGATCTCAGGCTTCGTCTCTGCGTTTGTATTTTTCCGTCTGCCTCTCAGAAAATCAATAGCAGCTGGTGGGAAGTTCTGCTCTGTAATGACATTAGTTTGACACGCTCGTCTGCGTGTTAATGTGAACATGAGACCTGCTGCCTGATAACCCGGTTAAAGCTGAGAGGGTGCATTATATCCTGCCTCTGGTGTCTGAGTGTCGGGGTTCGTTGTTGAGCTGCAGGATGGAGGCTCACACGCTCTGCTTTGTTTCTGTCCTCTTAAAACAAGGGCTGTGTTTGTGGAGCGGCTGATCGTCAGCGCGCAGCTCGTATTAACGGCACAGAGCAGAAAACTTTGCGGGACGGCTCGGCTGCGTCCCGCAGTTTGGCCAGATCCGCTGAGCTCCTGGTGGAGCGACATCACTTCTCTTGTGCTTCTTTTCACGAGTAATTAAGTCTGTGAACTCTGAGCATATTGGTGCAAAATGAAAAAACTAAACTTCAGCCGACAGCAATGGCTTCTAGCCAAGTTATTTAACCTTTTTCTGTCTTAAAAAAATCTAAGTCTGCAACAAATTAGGTTGTTTTTTATTTAAAGACAGTAGTTAGTTAAAAAACCAGCACAGTTTCTCCGCTTCTTTAAACGTTTTGTCCAACACAAAACAGAGTATCTCTGCAGGTTTGTCACGTTTGATTTCATTTTGGTGTGAAAATATTTTGTCGGAGCAGCTTGAGCTTTTGTTTTGGAGCTGTGTGGCGCTCGCCACGTTGCGACACAGATTCCAGTGACGTGAGCGGCGGCCTGCGGCTCCGTCCGTGTTGCTCGCAATATCCTGAGTCCTGATATGATCCTGATAGGATCTGCTGTCTGCGGTCCACATCATTTGTCCTCTCTGTCCACATTCACTGTGTCGTCCACCCTCAGCTATCTGAACATCACGACACAAAAGGCAGTAAACCAGAGAATATTACGGACTCAGTCCAGCCTTTTCTACAGACCTTTTTATTCTGCAGACTTTCAGAGACGCTGCCGTTTTTAAACATTCAACTGAAAAGAGAGAAAGATTGTTTGCGTGTCAGACTTGAATGCTCAGTTTTTACAGGAGTGTTAGAGGGAAGTGTTGGCGTTGTACTGGTTGTTTTTTACCAGGATGTTGCTGTTTTTTCAGCAGCTTTTTGGCCGTCAAATGTATGTGACTTTAAACTTCCCATCATTCGTTTTCCTGCCAGGATAGCACCACCAAAAGGCTTGTTTTTCAGTGAGACGAGGCTGCGTTTGCTGCAGGATGGTGCCACGAAGGCAGCTGTTTTTTTACAGACATCACCACGTTTCCAGCCTGAATAGCACCACAGTGTATTTGCTTTTTAAAAGACTTGGTTGCATTTCCTGCACGGAAAGTTCCAGAAAAAGCAGTTGTTTGTTAGCGAGACATGGTCGCATTTCCAGTCAGACAATGCCACGAAAAGCAGATATTTTTACCCAGACATCACTGTTTTTCCTTCTCGATCTGTGCCTTGGAAAACGGTTGTTTTTTATCGAGACATTGCTGTTTCCTGCCAGGATAGTGCGACAAAAAATGGTAGATTTTTTGTGAGACATTGCTACGTGTCCTGTCGGTGTAATCACTGCTTTTCCAGCCAGGATAGTGCCATGGAAAACGGTTGTTTTTACTGAAACATCGCTGTGTTTTCTGTCGAGATGGTGCAACAAAAAAGTGTCAGATTTTTGCGTGAGATTGTTAGCGTTTCTTGCTGATGCACTGCTATGAAATTGAAAGCATTTTACAGAGAGATTGCTGCGTTCCCAGGACAGTGCTATGTAAAGTGTTTTTTAGGGAACAGCTTTTGAGGAACCAAATTTGGTGTTTTTTAGACACCCACTGCTGTTTTTCCAGCTGGGATTTTGCCCCCAAAAGCAGTTATTTTCAGCCCAAACATGATCTTTTTCTAACCACAACCACGTAGTTTTTGGACCAAAAACTACCGCACTTTAACCACAGCCCTGTTGAGACATTAATTCCACTTTGGTTGGGTTCCAACTCTGTACTTTTAAGGGTACTGACCGACTTTCGGCTGTCCTGTCCGAGAACTGATTCATGTTAAATCCATCGGTGCCAAATATCAGAGAGAAAACCAGGTTTAGACGAGAGGCGAAGGCGCCATAAAGCGAGTCAAAGCCTCGGAGCGAATCTGTCGAGCTCCTGAGTTCATCTTCAGACAGCAGGGAACCGAAAACCGAAAACTGCAGCCAGACATTAACATTTGGCTTCAGTCTCTCACTGTGTGTGTGTGTGTGTGTGTGTGTGTGTGTGTGTGTGTGTGTGTGTGT
>NW_024627474.1:0-3491 GCF_008729295.1 Plectropomus leopardus | reverse complement strand
TGTTGAAATACGCTATGCCATAATATTTATAGCAATGTTACAGTTTAATGCCTTTTTTAACTGCATATTATGTCCCCAAAGGAAAAACTTAATCAACATCTGTTCAGTCATTTTTATTGCAGTAAAACTGTATCTAGTGGATTTAAAATGCAATTGATTTTATTTTTCTAGAAGGCTAACAAAAGCTTAATTTATATTTGTCATTTTAATAATTAACAAAAATAGAAATTTTGATACTTTGGGTGTGTGTATCAATAAATATAGCCATCCAAAAATACTGCAATAGCTTTTTCCCCCTTCCCCTAATTTTAAGTTGAAAAACAGTAATAAATTTGAGTCTATTGTAATATATATATCTATCTCAGCATATTGCAGAACATTTAAAATTGCAACAATACTATACTGCGACTTCAGTATGGTGATTATATCGTATTGTGAGGCCTGTGGATAGAAAAAAAAAAATTCACTTTACTGAAGCTGTAATTTTTATCTTAATGACGAACTTTTTCCTTCAGAAAAGAAGAACAAAGTTAGTCAAAGATGAACAGAGAAGAAAAGATTATATAAGAGTACAACAGAGTACAGGACAGTACAGTAGATTAGCATGATGGAAGGTAACGGGAACAGTACTGGAGGTGGGTACGGTGGAGTACGACAGGGGAGAATAAATAGAGTAGATCAGAGTAGAAGAGAATGGAGCATTAGTCTAAATTTAGCGTGCTAATCCAGGAAACTCCCATGATATCCTGTGAGTCCCATCTGGAGCACGAGCTGTGCTAACGCTAACGGGGAGCGGGTCACAGACTGATATGAATGATATCAAATATCTGAGAAAAATGATCCAACTTCTGTATTACCTGTAATATGGGTCACAGCAGGACTGCCGTTTGTTTTTGTTAGAGTTTAGGGAAGCTATTTAGCTACAGATTAGCTCTTTGACGACACACCGGTTTCCGTCATCGACAAATTCAATTTAACTTCATCAGTCCACACACAATCCACCCTGCTCAACAGACATAAGCATCCCTAAAACTGCCTTTTGTACTTTGTATCAAACATGAGCGCCTTATTACAGAAGGGAAAATTAATTAATGAAAATAAAGTGGCTTTTACATCATAAAGGGATACACTATTGATTAATTACTAAAAGAGCCGACCGGGTACAGACCCGGGAGATGCAAAGGAGGTGCAAAGAGACGCAAAATAATTACACACAGGGATAAAATAACAGATAGAGTCACAAAAAAATGACCTCAAAGAGACAAAATTAACTTAAAAAGACAAAAAATAACCACAAAGGAGGCAAAACAACTATATAGAGAGATAGGAAAACGTACCTAAAAGAGAAACAAAATGACCTCAGACATAAAACAACCAAAATTTATAGTCATCGAAAGAAGAAACAAAACGACAACAAAGAAACATAAAATAAACCTAAAGAGAAAAAAAAATAGAAAGGGAGAAAAAAATGCCTAAAAGACACACAAAAGGGCCCCAAAGAGATACAAAATGACTAAAAATTGACAAAAAATGAACTAAAGGAGACACAAAATGACCAAGAAAAACACAAATTGTTTCAATCAGTAACAAAATTACTAAAAATAGAGACAAAAGGGCCTCAAAGACACACAAAATGACCCGAAAGAGACACAAAATGACCTATAAATCCACATTATCTACAAGAAAACACAAAATGACTATGAAGACTCACAAAATGAACTCCAAGAGACAGAATATTACTACAAAGAGACACAAAATGACCAAACGAGACACAAAATAGACTAAAGGAAACACAAAACAACCAAAAAAGACACGGAAAACATTAAAAAAAAAAAGCAAAGCAACAAAAAAGGAACCTAAAAAAAACAAAAGCAAAAAGAAAAAGACCCAAAAACACCACAACTTCTGTCAGTCCGGCTCCTGAGGAGGCGGAGGGCCTTTTGTGTATCTGCGCCCAGGGGCCCATTGTCTAACAATATGTCCATGGTTGCTGCTGGGTACAGCTGAGTAATATGAAAATGAACATCATACAACTGTGAAGGTCACAGTTTTGATTATGTCATTCTGCCTCAAATCACACTTCTGTGATTCACCGTCAGTATGAGCAACACATCGAGCCGACACCCGCAACGAGCAGCCGATCGCAGACAGTTAAAGCTCCCAAATGTGCTGCGACTTGAAGAAGAGTTGCATCAATGGAGCTGATAGTAACAGCTAAAGTCATTTTATGATGTTAGTTTAACAACATGAAAAAGAACTGTAAAAATGTTACAAAATAAATAAACAAAAATAACATTACTTAACATTACTTTTCCATAGTGCATTGCTTTACTGATGTATTTGCTGAGGTGGACTGTGGTTTGTTTGAAGCTAAAATAAATAAAAATATCTCCACACTGTTTATGTCGGCTGCTCTTCACCAGCATGTAGACAGTACTGACCTGTAATTTTCTGTTCCAGCACCAGAGACATAAAAATAATGTAGACTCAAGATAAATGACGCAACGTGTGCTCGACGGCTGGTGCAGTAATTTGTCAAAAGCTCACTAACTCTCCTCATATATTATTTAATTTGATTTTAAAAACACGACCACAGCAATTAAGTAGTGATTTAACCTCTCTAAAAACGAAACATTATTAATTTTTAAAATGTGTGATTCAGACCACTGCAAGAATGAAAAATTAACCCTTTGAGACCTGGATCGACATCACTTTTCTTGTGCTGCGTTCAGGCACCTTCACAAGTATTTCAAAGTTTGAAATCTGAGCAGATTGGTTCGATTTCTTTTGAAAACATTGGAAAAAAGACAATGAGCAGCAAGGTAAGAACTGTTCTGCAAACTGCAAAAAATCGTAGATTTAGGAAAATGATTTTTTTAAAAAGAAGCAAGGGAAAAATGTCCAAAAAAAGCTATTTAAAATGATTATAATTACATATTCAATTTTTGGTTTTTTTTACATAATAAGAATTATTTTTCAGCATTTTTTAATATAATTTTCCTTTTTTATTTTATTTTTTTTTAACTTTATTTATTATTAATTTTCAGGGTAATTTTTTCTTGTACTTTCTTAACAGTTTTTCATTGCTAATTTTTGGGTAATTTCTTCTAAAGTTCCTCATTTCCCTTCACCTATGTTTCTGAAAGACGTCAAGCCAATTTGCTCAGGTTTCAAAGGATTAAATACCAAGGGTGTTGAATGCTTGTGTTATTTCTGTATTTTAATGTAACCACAAGCAGCAGTCTGGCTGTGCTTTAAACAAATAAATAAAACAAATAAAAATTAACTAGAGGTCTGGTTGTGCTGACATCAGAAACATCAGTCACTGCGAGACAAAACAGAGACAAAAGCAAACGGCACACCTCGTGCTGTAATGGACACACACGGTCATTAATGTTAACAATGGAAAAAGTGAGAGTATGTGAAGTCCAACAGGAATCACACACACACACACACACACACACACACACACACACACACACACACACACA
>NW_024627473.1:0-2280 GCF_008729295.1 Plectropomus leopardus | reverse complement strand
AATAAATCTTTTTCATCAAGTTCTATAAGCTCTTATTTTTTTATTTTAAGCTCTTATTTTTGTCTTAAGTGTTGGTTGCTTCTGACTTCTTTAACAGCTGACAAATGCTGCCATTTATCGCTATTCAAAACAGTTCAACACAACTTACTATCTTTTCCACAAGGCACGAATACCGCTTGTATATACGTGTAAGAATAATATCGATTTGCATCCAAATGCTATTATTTCCCCACATACTTAGTTGACATATCAGAATTGTCGAAGCAAGTAAGATGCTGTTTAAATTTTCACTTAAACATATAATTAAATGTTGATAAGTGATATTCTTGTCAGTCTAAAACACTGTTTAGTTTAATAAAGCCAGTGTAATATTCATGGACTCTCAAATTCAGTGGACTACCCTTTAAGGTCACCTCTGACGCCCCCAGACTGTCAGAGAGCTATTGTCTCACGCTGACCCCTCCCGCCCAGGACAGCGCAGCAAACTCCAGTCAAAACTGACTGGCGGTCAAAGGGCATGAAAAGGGCGTGTGTGTGTGTGTGTGTGTGTGTGTGTGACGGCGTTGCTGCTATATTTGTCTGCTTACACATGTATGTGAAGACGCAGGATGTCGTCAAAGCTGCAGGGGTGAGCCCATGGAAATGCATGACATCATCTGCTTAGTCTCCCAAGGGGAAATTTAAGGGTTATGACGCAAGTTTTTTTTGTTGTTGTTATGCATTTCTAGGGTATTATGTATTATTTTTGACACAAAGTATCATATTTTGGTCATTTTCAGACTTGTGAGCCAAAGAAAAATGTGAAGGAGCACTATCTTCAGTTTCATCAAAATCAGATAAAAATTTCTAAACCAAACTTTCTCCGAACTGTCAAGATTTGAACGAATAAACTCTAAGCTATTGGTCTGTAAGTAATCCCTTGTCCCGTTTAGAATGACTCCAGTTTTCGGTGAATTGTTATGCATTTTCTCTTAGTTTCAGATCATTCACTCCCACACCATCCAGGAAATTCTCTCTTACTACATGTGCTGTCATGTGGGAAAACAAGACTAAGCCACTTAAGATTGGAATAGCAACACAACCTCGTGACCATGTACACAAAAAGAAACAAAACAGCACACGCAAACACTAAATATAGAGCCAGTGAAGTGCAATCCAGTGAGTGTGTTAAGCTAGACCCTCTTAAAAACTCAGTTAATACAAAACCATCAGGCAGCACATAACTGCTTTGCCTCTTTCATCCTATGAAGCAGCATATACAAGCATATACACAGCATATACACATACACGTGTGTGTAGCTGAATGGCACTCTTGGAGCGAATTACATTTTTCTTGGCTAAGACACTAAGTGTGCCTCTGAGAATAACTCTAGTAAAAAGGCTGGACACCTCTTGGTTTTCTTGTTCATATTTTCTGAAACTGAATCTAAGATCCATTAATATGTCACTGTATTCTATTTTTAGCTTTTTGTTGGGCAAAAAATGCAAAATTATTACATATTTTAATATAAAATGTTCAATACCAGTATTGTAGTTACACGTTTAATAAGATCTGAGCAACAGATAATTGATTCAATATTTATCACTGACACAGTTAAGTCCTGATGATACAAAGGGGTCAACATATTTGTAAACTGTCTATTTTATTTGAATCTTACCAGCTTGTTGTTTTTTTTAACAGTAAAATATTGGCATGTATCAGCAATGTGGATAGATAGGTCAGTTCTGTCCTATTCTGTTCTGCAGTGCAGTGGAAAGCACACTGGCACAAAAAGGAAACGTCAAAGGAGGATAATGATGTGTTTATATTAAAAATTTAACATAAATAGTAAACAATGTATCTTGATCCATCATAATCTGCATGCACCAAGCAACACTCGGGTGTTGACTGTCTCAAAGTCATAGAAAGTGCAACAGAATGCCTATATATATTTGATTATTTCTTTCATTACTATTATTTTTATTATTATTATTTTATTGGGATTTTTGCCTCATTCGTTGATAGCTGAAGCCTGCCATCACATCTTTCCGACCTTCTGTCCAGGCTAGTCTCTACTGTGCCGAGTCATCACATGGCTCTTTCGACAGAGACACGTTTGTGTTTTGTTTGTGTTCATGCACCAGTCGTCTAAGTATGCTAAGTTCCTATCCATCCGCTAAAAGGTATAACAGTCAGGTTGAACTTGAGTAAAATGACATATATATACAAATATTGTACAAAAATAGATAAAATGTACAAACACACACACACACACACACACACACACACACACACACACA
>NW_024627472.1:0-3600 GCF_008729295.1 Plectropomus leopardus | reverse complement strand
TGTGTGTGTGTGTGTGTGTGTGTGTGTGTGTGTGTGTGTGTGTGTGTTTGTTTGTGTGTGCGCGCGCGCTGCTGGAGCACAGTCTCCATGTGTTAATATTAGATCCTGCACATAAAATGATTTACAGTCATGTTAAATCATTACTCTCCATTATTTTCTCCCCCTCTTCAGGCGTTATTAAAATAACCATTGTTCAAAGCACAATCCGCGCTCCCTCTCTGTGTCTTCTCCTCATTGTCAGTTGGCACATTTAATATCCAGGCGCTCATGTGATCTCTCAGAGTTGAGCTCTCCGGAGCTCTCCAAGGTACTCAGAATAAATCCTGCTACTGTTGGTTACTGCCACCCCAAGCCTCCCCGCACTTCTACACCCACAGAACATACAAATTCCTCTTTAGGAATAAAGAGTTGCTCCGTACGCGTTAAAGACACACAATACAGATTAGGAGCGCGAGGAAAAGTCTCACACGACGGAAAATGGCTGGAAACTACGCACAAGAATATCTCAGCCTCTGCGGCTCTTACCTGCAGGAGACGGTGATCTCAATCTTTGTCGCAGGTACAGTGGAGTTGAGTGGGTCGAAATCCCCTATTGTCGCCATGGCTCGGGCTGTTTTTTAATCACTTCTTGTCAATGCTTAAAGTTGTCACTTGTATCACAGCGCTAGTTTTCCAGAGGCTGAGATGTGTTTGGTTGCATCCGCCCGGGAATGAGACAAGGAGAGAAGACCGGCCGGCTCCGGGTGAACGAGTTGTTGCTGATGACGGTCGCTGGAGCGCAGTTGAGGGTTAGGAGGCATACCTGAGGATGAGGCTTTCATTCATGGCGAGAGAGAGAGAGAGAGAGAGAGAGAGAGAGAGAGAGAGACGCGGATCCAACAGATCCTCTCCTCCTCCTTGTTTCTCTCCATCCATCGGCAGGTGGAGGCAGAGAGACCTCCACAAGTTTTTCTGCTGTTTCTGGTCGCAACTTGTGGCCCGAGGATGGAGAATGATTAGTGCCACAAGGGGTGAGGGTGGGGGGCTTGAGTGAGGGGCAGCATGAACAGGCTTTAAAAAGGACCTCACCTCTTTGGATGCAAAGATGCAAAAAATGTCATTCTATAGTATGTCCTAGTAAGAATCATGGAAAACGTCACAGTATAATGCGTCATCCAAAGCTCATTAAAAAAAAGTCATATTATAGAATATTGTCTAAAACATCATAAAAAAACACTAGAGTATAGTATGTTATTATTAAATCATAAAAACAAAATTGTGAAATATTTCCTTAAAAATTCCTAAAAAAAAAAGTCATCCAAATGTGCAAAAAACACCCCAAAACTATGTCATCAAAAAATCATGTCCTCCAAACATAAAAAAAATTCATTAAAAAAGTTTGTAAAATATGATGTTAAAAAATACATAAAAATGTCATTGTACAGTACGTCAAACAAAAATCTTTAAAAACGTCATAGTATACTACATGGTCCAAAAACCATTAACAATGACATTCTAGTATGTGATCGAATAATGCATGAAAAAAATAACATCATAGTCCAGCATGTCATCCAAAAACCACGAAAAACATCATAGTATAGTGTGTCATAGAAAATACATAAACAACATCATAGTTTAGTATGTTTTGCAAAAATCATGAAACCGTCACAATGTAGTATCTTCTCCAAAAACCTTAAAAAACATTAAAATATAGCATGTTGTCCAGAATTAATTTTAAAAAACCAACAACAACAGAAAACGTCATAGTATAGTATGTCATCCAAAGATGCATTAAAACTCTACAGTATATTGTGTCGACCAAAAATAATAAATAACATCATAGTATATTGTGTCGTCCAAAATTAATCAAAAAATGTCAGAATAAAACGTTATGCTTTAGTATGTCACCCAAAATTGAAATGGACTGCATTTTTTTTCTTTTTTTAATTACATATGTATTTAATATATTTTTACATTACAGGCATATTTACACACCACACCACCACAACCAGAAAGTGCAGTGAGAAAGAGAAAAAAAAAGGAAAGTACACCATCTTATATACAGCTATGTATATATAGTTCAAAGATTCCAAGATGTGTTCTCCCAGCATTTTTGTCCTTCAGTCCATTTAATGATTATGAGTAGTGCTTTAATCAGGGCCCGAGCACCGCACGGTGCGAGGACCCTCTTGAAACTAAAGGAATTCTTCTTTTTATTATCATTAGGGCCCGAGCACCAAACCTCTTGAAACTGAAGGAATTATTATTATTATTATTAGGGTGCCTGCACTGCGTAGCATCAAAAAAAAACATGTGAAGCATCAGGAGGTTTTGCTTCGTGGGTAAATCATGTGGTTGGTGTACCTGAGGTTGGAGGTTCAAGACTTTTTTGGGACAAGTGACTTTGGAAAGGCTGCTGTCCAAAGCCCAGAGCTAAAGGGACCGTCAAAAACATGCGACGTGTCAGGAGATTTGGCTCATTGGGTAAATCAGGTGGTTGGTGTACCTGGGGTTGGTGGTTTGAGACTTATTTGGGGCACTTGCTTGGAGTTCCAGAGGTTGTGGAATCAAATTCCCTTTCTCACATCCGAGAAAGGTGTATTTTAAAGGTATCTAGACAAGAGAGGGAATTTGGGTGGAGAGGCTCCAAGGGAAAGGAAGTGCAGTCAAGAGACAGGAAGGATAGTCAAGAGGAGACATGCAAGCACTTAGCTGATTATCAGCCTGACTCATGTATCAGTCGAGTTTCCAACAGACTTCACTGCCGATACTGAATTTTCTGTTTCAACACCATATGACTCTTACGTCAGTAGAGCAGACAGATATGTCAAGCAATATTTTATTTTATTTATGCCATAAAATATAATTTGGCTGTAGATTCATACAGTTTAGACACCTATTGTTTTTCATGTAACATTCATAAAGTGTACGGCAGTGCTCGGTCAGTAATAGGGTTACTGTGAAAAAGATTCTACTCTGTCCCTTCTGTCGGATGATGAGGAGTTCAGGTGACTAGTAATAATAATAGTAATAGTTATTTGAACTATGCATACACACACTGGCACTTGCTGGAAACACTTGTTGGCCAGCAAGGTGAGGAATGTCCACACCTCCTTGAGCGACTACAGTGTGATCCTTCTGGTTGCCACTTTGGGGGGGAAAAAGAATGATACAAAACTGCGGCCGCTACAGTAGCTTAGCTCTTTGCACTGTTCAGGGTATTCAGTGCGTGCTGCGCATTGATGATGCAGTGACGTTTCTCTCTGACCAATCAGTGGTCTGCAGTGCGTCCACGTCACCTTTTAGTAGCACCAGTGTTGCCAACTCCTCTGTAAGGAAAGTAGCTATTGGCTCTCCAGAAAGTCGCTAGAAGTAGCTAGATGACATAATCAACTAATTTGCATAATATGAAATTCTGAGAGAGGCAAGACTAACATAAAAGGCTGACCAGGTAGTTTACAAACTAACTATTTATGTATTTACAAAGTTGTTGTTGTTGCCATATAACTATAATGTTAGCTTTTTTCTTTACTTTTCTAGTGACCTGATAAAAACAGAGCGAAAGAAAAATGTGGTCTTGTAGCTTATATTTGGCTAGAGGAGAAGAGGGACAAGAAACTG
>NW_024627471.1:0-3161 GCF_008729295.1 Plectropomus leopardus | reverse complement strand
TTTTTTTTCTTTATTTTTTGGGGGGGTTTTTTAAGAAAATTTGTTTTGGCATTTTTGCTTTTCTTTGAATTTTTGGGGGTGATTTTTAGAGGAACAATCTTTGGTAAGTATAGTTAATTTCTTCAAAAATTTTGATTTTCTTTTTTTTGTGAAGAAAACATGACTTCCAAACCCACAGGAGGGCATGTTTTCTTTAAAAATCACCAAAAATGACACCATTAATCACAACCGGAAACTGCAAAAACAGAAATTATCGTTGGATTTTCAAATATCTGTCAGTTCTTGGACACATAAGAGTTTTCATACAGGTTTGAGGAACAAAATCCCAGGACATTTTTCCAAAACTTTCAGGATGTATTTTGTTTTACAAAACTTTTCCAGGCCTGTAAATCACTATCTGCAAATTCTATTTTTTTTTCTAAATTTGTCATGGCCGAACAAACGCCCTAAATCCTGCACGCGACCTTTAAAAGACATTTCTGATATTGAAAAAAAAGCGCTATGTCTTTAAACTGTTCTCGACCTCTCCTCTCTCGTCTGAACTTCGCTCTCACTTGAACTCGTTGGAATGCAGAACTCGCCGGTGCCTCTTTCCTGCCTTCCTCCGTCAGTTTACGCTCTCGTAGCGCTATGAGGGAGCCGGGCCTCTGACCCGACACAGCACATCACATCAGAACACGCCTTACTGACCTCCGTCCACACCTCCCCTCCCTCCATCCAAACACCACTCCTCCTCCTCCTCCTCCTCCTCCTCCTCCTCCTCCCTCTCTGTCTGATATCATCGAGCCGGCTGCTGATCAGACGCACATCAGACGCATTAATGTAACAGGATTAGCAGAGGAGGCCGCTGACGAGCCCATGGTGACTGGATTAACCCTTTCTGCTCACGGTTACAACACACATCTGCTCAAGCAGAGTTTCCCTCAAATTTAGTTTAACCCTTTGAAACCTGGATTGTCTTCACTTTTCTTGAGTTGCACTCAGACAACTTTTCAGAAAACACTGAAAAACCTATGAAACCCGAGCATGTTGGTTTGATTTATTTTGAAAAACTTGGTAAAAAAAAGGCAACTTGACAATAAATGTCCCGCACACTGCAAGAAATTAGTAAAAGATGACGAGAAAAATGACCTGAAAAAGAAATAAGAAAGAGAAAATTAATAAAAAATAAAAAAAGTGAAAAAACTTAAATTACTACAAATATGCATTTAAAATTATGTTATAGATTTTTTAAAAAAGCTTCTTTTGGGGTCATTTCCTTGTTTGTTTTTTCTTTATTCTTCTTTTCTTTTGCAAATTTTCAGGTAATTTTTAGGAAATTTCTTGGCAATATTTTGAGTCATTTCTTGCAAATTTACTCACTGCCCTCTTCATATGTTCTTGAAAAAAATCAGGTAAATTTTCTCAGGTTTGAAAGGGTTAAAGAGGCAAAGTTAAAGAGAGAGTAAAATTCAAATATTAAGTAAAAATAGCAAAAAACGAACACAAACACCGTGACCTTGTTTAGATGAAACCAGTTTGCCACTCTGACTGACACCAAGATGCCAAAAATAAATCTGCAAAAGCCTCTGAGTCACACCTGCAGCTCTCTGTTTGAGCACTTTCTAACCTCACGCAGAGCGAAGCTGCACAACGTAACCGCTGAGGCCTGCACAGCACAGAGAGACCCAACCTACCGCCGGCTAAATCTGGCCCCTGACAGGGTGCCGGCTGGCCCCGAAATCATTTTCTGATTCACAGTAAAAATAAAGTGATTCACTGTGAATTGTTTTGTACTTTTAGTCTCCATGAGGTATCAGAGTGCAAAAAACAGCATCAAAATAGAGCCTGTTGATAAAAAAAAATAGCCAGAGGAGGATCCCCCACAACCCCGACAGAGGACACAGCTGAGACGCTAATGTCCTAAAATCCTAAAAAAAATCCTAAAAATCCCAGAATCATCCTGAAATCTTAAAAACATCGTGAAATCGCAGAAATGTCCTGAGATCCTAGAAATGCCATAAAGGCCTAGAAATATCCTAAAATCCAAGAAACGTCTTTAAATCTGAGAAACATCCTAAAATCCTTGAAATGTCTTTAAATCTGAGGAACTTCTAAAATCCAAGAGACGTCCTGAAATACTAGAAATGTCCTCAAGTCTTCAAAATGCCCTAAAATCCTAGTAACATCCTAAAATCCTTAAAATGTCCTTAAATTTTATGAACTTCTAAAATCCAACAAATGTCTAAAAATCCGAGAAACATCCTGAAATACAAGAATGGCCCAAAAGTTTGAGAAATGTCCTAAAAATCCTATGAAGTCTTCAAATGTCCTAAAAGTCCTAGAAATGTCCTAAACTCCAAGAGAGGTTCTAAAATCCTAGAAACATGTATAGCTCTGCTGCGACGGGCCCCCGGCCTCTTGTCATTTCGTAAAAGTGGCCCCTGGCGGAGCAGACTGAGTGTCCCCGGTTTAAGTCTGACTGCAGCCGTCTTCGAGCTCTGCTGGACGAAGTCGTGTGTGTTTGGACTCACCATGAAATGCGGCTGCGTCAGTATCCGTCTGAGCTCTTTAGCTTCGTGGTTCTCTGGGTAGCAGGAGATCTCTTCCAGCACCTGAAGATGAAGAAAGAGAAAAAGGTCGTTTTCAAAGTTCTTCTTCACCGCACGCGTCTCATACCTCCGCACCTCGCTGTACCTGCTGCACCTCAGACAGCACAGCGACCCAACGACCTCACAGCCCCCCTCAAACTCTCGCCGCCTCCGGCTGCTCCGGCAGCCAATGAGAGACCAGCTTTGGACAGCAGCAGTCAGAGAGCCGGTCAGCGCTCTGGCCCTCCTCCCGCCCTCTTGACGTGACTTCATGTCAGCTCCAGTTATGTTGCGCCTGAATGGTGAATGTGGCATTGTAGAGGTGAGGCCTCTGAGGGTGTGTGTGTGTGTGTGTGTGTGTGTGTGTACTCTGTTCCTTCAGTGTGCCTGCCAATCAGACGAGTGTGTAGTCGACCACAGTGTGTACATTCAGGTATTCATTATCTCTAAACTGTAATAATCACATTTACTTGTTACGCTCAGGAGACGACGGCGCTCATCGACATCAGAACCGTATGCTGCAATAATAACTTAACAGTCTGGAGCACACACACACACACACACACACACACACACACACACACACACACA
>NW_024627470.1:0-1965 GCF_008729295.1 Plectropomus leopardus | reverse complement strand
TATGCATTTGTGTCTCTTGGTGACACTAAATGACAATAATTAAATTTTTTTCCGGCCTGCTGTGAACTAAACTTTGAGAAGGAAACACTAAAATATATAATTCATTCTCAGCTGCAAACTCAAACATTTTATAAATCCCAGTTAGCTGAACTGGTATAAACATGCGCATGAGCCGGTTTGTGGTGGACGTGGAGCGGGTCGTCTTACCACCCAGCCGGCGGGACAGGAGCACTGTCCGGTGACGTGATGACACGTTCCTCCGTTCTGACAGGGACAGTGCTGTTCACACAGGGGGCCGTGTTTACCGGGAGGACAGGGCTCCTCACAGCTGCAGGGACAGGACAGACAAAGAGGACATGATGAGATGAGACAGAGAGACACAGAGCACGAGGTCAAAGTTTGAATAAATAATAATCAGTGACACTCAGCCTGCCTTGTTTGGGGGCCACTTTTGCAAAATGAAAGAAGGATTTTAGGACATTTCTAGAATTTTACAGCAAAACTAGGATTTTAGGGACTTTTCTCAGATTTAAGGACATTTCTAGGAGTTGAGGACAATTATCGGATTTTAGGATTTTTTTTTGGATTTTTTTTGGGATTTAAGAATGTTTCTCTGATTTTTGGATGTTTCCAGAGTTTTAGGATATTTCTAAGATTTTAGGTAATTTCTCAGATTTCAGGATGTTTTGCTAACTTTTAAGGACATTTCTAGTATTTTAGAACATTTCTGGGATTTTAGTACATTTTCTGAAAAATTTAAGCAAGTTTTGGATTTTAGGACATTACTCAGATTTTCAGTGGTTTTTCAAAATTTTAGGACGTTTCTAGGATTTAAGGATATCGGGGGGTTTGGGGGATCCTCCACTGGCTGTTTTTTTTATTAACAGGCTCTATGCTGATGCTGTTTTATGCTCTCTGACACCTTATGGAGACTAAAAGTACAAAAACAATTCCCGGTTTCAATCTCTATTTTTACTGTGAATTAGAAACGTAAGGGCTGTGAGTTGGGTATCACTGTTGTATTGTAAAGTCAACATGCGAAAAAGTAAAGAAGATGTTTTTAAATGTAACGCCTTCTCATTAGGAGACATTAGCACAACAAATAACAGCGTCAGTATAAACACGATTATTTTTCCATTACGGTTTTTCTCCGTTTCTTCTGTGTTCGTACGCCCCAAAAGCTTCCACTTAACTTTAATCATTTCCCAGGTTTCTCGGTTTCTGTCGGCCTGAATCAAGGTCGCAGGTCTCAGATACACTCACGTTAACAGGATGAAGACGCAGCCCTCACTGCTGCTGAGCAACATCAAAGGCAACACGTATGAGCTTATCAATAATCTGCATCGCCTCCTCTCATCTGCCGTCTTTCACTACATGTGCTACATAAATAAAGTTTATCATCATTATCATGGACACGGAGGCCGGACGCTCAGAGGGTATATGTATATATATACATATACACACATACATATAGATATATATAATGAAATGTAGAAATGGTCTAAGTTGCCACTCTTTCTTTTAGTCCTGTTGTTGTTGATTTATACTGTCTCGTAAATATTGTTGTATTTAGAGCGAATGATGAGATCTTTGCTTTGTTACGGGCCTTTGTAAATATCCTCATGTTTTTATATTGTTCACTTTTGAAAACGTTATTTACATTTAGTAAAATAATGAGAGGTGACGTTGATAATTTGTCATGTGACTCGTGTAGTTATGTAGCACAGCTGTGAATGCTCATGTTATTTTTTTTACTGAGCGAACCTGAAGAAACCGCAGGCGAAACGCGGCGCTCGCTCTCAGTAAATCACAGCAAAGTCACTCAGTGTGCAGAAGTCTTCTTTGTTTTCCACTTAATATGTTCCTGCTACCAACCAGCAGCTGACATCACACTGTCTGTGCACGGGGAGTTTGCTTATATGTACACACACACACACACACACACACACACACACACACACACAC
>NW_024627469.1:0-1585 GCF_008729295.1 Plectropomus leopardus | reverse complement strand
GGTAGGGTTGCACAGTCATAAAAAAACATTGGAAAACTCAACGAATTTGCAAATAGCATTTTCCAGGCCTGGAAAAGCTTTTGAAAATGAAATATACCTTGACAGTTTTGGAGGAAATTATGCACATTCATTTCACAAACCTGTTAAGTAACATGCGATGTGTTCAAGGTCTGTTAGAAATTTGAAAATCCAATGATAATTTCTGTTTTTTTTTTTTTTACAGTTTCTGGCTGTGACAACTAGTGTCATTTTTGGTGATTTTTAAAGAAAGCATATCACCAAAATACTTCATTTAAACATGTATTTTCTATTTTTATTTGTTTTATTCTTTTTTTTTTGTTGCAAGAAAACATAACAGTTTTGGGGAAAAATTGTCCTTGAATATGTCTGGGAACCCTGTTTTTTATTTCTTATCCGTTGAGCGTGTAGTTTGTTACAGAAATTTAGGTTTAAGTGTCACTTAAATACTCTCAGTTATATTTTAAGGCTCTTTGCATCTTCATCTTCACGTCTGTTTTTAGCTAAAAGGATCTTTAAAGGGACGTTTGACATTTCTATGCCCGGTGCATCTCACACAGTCTGCGTCTGCCCCGACAGATCACATAATCATTCAGAATATTTATTGATTTTATAGAACATGACATTCTAAATGTCATATTGCATTTTTTACTCCCCCTTCATCAATATGTTATTGTTTTAATCAATATTTTGACTCATTGTAGCTCAACTGTGTTTATTTCTGAACATCTGTGATTCTTCAGAGTGTTAAGATTTTTTTAGCATGTTTTAAATTTTATATTTTGATTATAATTTTAAGTCCTGCAGGTTTCAGGAGTCAGTTGCACCCCAGCCGACTTCTTATAATTCTTTTTAATGACAGATGCAATCTGATTTAAAAGCATTAAATTTAAGTGTCTGATTCCTGCAGTCACCCTGAATCCAGAGTCGGTGGAGTGAAAGCCTGCAGGGCTCCAGTGAAATCTTTCAACAGTATTTTTGGATGATGTGTCGGAGGTTTCGGGCTTGCCGTGCTTCGGTATTCTGGCGCCCCTCCGTACACAGCGTAGAGTGCAGTAAAGTTCAGTGAGTGATGCTGTTCTGTTGTGGCTCTCTTCTTGTTTTATAGCCGGTTAAAGCCAGCTCGCCGTTTTTTATTTTACTCAAGACACCGCCCAGCGTTGTGCTGGTGTTGTGTGAGTACTCTGGAGTTGATAAAAATGGGCACTCTTAAAGGGACAGTTCACGACTTTTGGGTTTGGGTTGTTATGTTTTCATAGTCAACGTCACAGTGGACGAGAGGAGCAGCTGCTGCAGAAGCCAGTGAAAGCAAACTTGAATGTTTAAGTTTCACTTTCACTGCATCTGATGTTCTGCTGCTCCGTCTGTGCCCAGAGTACGCTCTGCACACTGACAGTGTCGTACAATCAATGACCAAATATTTTATATATATATATATAAATAGTGCTACTAATAAACAGTCCAGCTCCAAATGTATAAAATTAATATGTGGCAGCAGATTGTAGAATAGATAGATAGATAGATAGATAGATAGATAGATAGATAGATAGATAGATAGATAGATAAA
>NW_024627468.1:0-4290 GCF_008729295.1 Plectropomus leopardus | reverse complement strand
GCTTTAATTGTCCACCGGTGTCTCTGCCGGTGTCTGCTCTGCTTTAATTGTCCACTGGTGTCTCTGCCGGTGTCTGCTCCACTCTAATTGTCCACCGGTGTCTCCGCTGGTGTCCATTCCACTCTCATTCTTCGCCGGTGTCTCCGCTCTGCTCTAATTGTCCACCGGTGTCTCTTCTGGTGTCCGCTCTGCTTTCTCCGCTCCGCTTTCTCCGCTCCGGTGTTTTGATGATTTTGAGAGGTGACAAATCATAAAATGTTCTTTTATAAAACGTTCCCACAATGTTACATGAGAACAAAGGAAGAACATTTGAAAAGCAACATTTAAAACATGTTGAGGACTGAGATTACAGAACAGTTTTTAAAGAAAATGTAATGTGATATGTTTAATATATATATTTTTTAAGTTGATTTATTAAAAATGTTATTGAGAAGTATCCCATCCCTAACATTAAAGAGGACCCGTCTTGGACACCTAAAAGAAATGTTTTAATTTGTATTTGATTTTTTAATAACTTAATTTAATTAATTTTTAACATTATTAAAAGGACTTGCATCCTAGCAGAAAAGTTTTTCTTTCTTCCCTCTTTCTCTTCTTCGCTTATCTAATTCCACAAAACACGCCATGCCCTGTAAAACAAATGCATAAACAAAAGTAACAAAAAATAAATAAAAAAAATAAAAAAATAACACTATATTAATTATTAATAATCTAAATAAAAAACACATACCCATTCATATTAAAATTAATACCCACAACCCCACCCCCACAAGGACCAACACAATCAAGCTAAAACAAGCAAACAACAAAAACCTCCAACAACACGAAATGAACATCCAAACAAAAAAAACAAACAAAAAAAACAAAAACAAACAAATAAAAAAAAAAAACAAAACCACCCAAGCAACCCTGAGCCAAAACAACTCCACCAAACACCCAACATCCTCACACAAACAACTACACACATACAAACCAATGCTACATAACAAAATAGACTCACACCCAATACAAAACTACAAACAAACCACAAACCACCAATCAAAACACAAACACACCCAAACAAACCACAAACAACAACAACAATCCAAAACCCACACACAATCCCACAAAACAAAAACAAATCCAATACGACACCGCCAAAGCCTCCAAAAACACAATACAGAACTCACTCCAAAAACAAAAAAAAAATAAAAAAAAAAAAAAAAAAAAAATAAAGAAAATTTTGGTTCTAAAAACGTTCTGAGAGCCGCACAATAAAACAAATGTAATGTTTTATTAATGTTTTCAATGGCAATTTTTCTTTTATGTTCCCAGAACTTTCTTCTTAAAGTTTCTCTATAAACATAAAAAATGTTACAATTTGTTACAAAAATGGGACCTCTCCGGCTCTGATATTGGATTATGAAGCCAATATCAGAGGTCAAAATGTAAAGGAGGCGTAAAGACGGGATTTGGGTCCGCGTATCATCCAGTGTCTCTGCCGGTGTCTGCTCTGCTTTAATTGTCCACCGGTGTCTCTGCCGGTGTCTGCTCTGCTCTAATTGTCCACTGGTGTCTCTGCCAGTGTCTGCTCTGCTTTAATTGTCCACCGGTGTCTCTGCCGGTGTCTCCGCTCTGCTCTAATTGTCCACCGGTGTCTCTGCTGGTGTCCGCTCTGCTTTCTCCGCTCCGGTGTTTTGATGATTTTGAGAGGTGACAAATCATAAAATGTTCTTTTATAAAACGTTCCCACAATGTTACATGAGAACAAAGGAAGAACATTTTAAAAGCAACATTTAAAACATGTTGAGGACTGAAACAGTTAACAGTTGAAACAGACAGTTTTTAAAGAAAATGTAATGTGATATGTTTAATATATATATTTTATTGATTTTTTAAAAATGTTTATTGAGAAGTCATCCTAACTTTAAGAAGAACAGTCTGGGAACTAAAAGAATGTTTTTTTTGTTTTTGTTTTTTAATTAATTTATTTATTTTTAACATTTTTTAAATGGACTGCATCCTAGAAGAAAGTTTTCTTTCCTAAAAGAAAGTTTATTTGATTTATTTCTTTTTTAAAACATTTTTTAGATGTTTTTAGAGAATGTCATCCTAACTTTAAGAAGAACAGCCTGGGAACTAAAAGAAAGCTTCCCGCTGAAAAGGTTACTAAAACATTACATTGGTTGCATCGTACTGTTCTCAGAACAGTTTTAGAGCCAAAAATTGCTCGCTGGGAAGCTGCAGGTCAGTGCTGCGTCTGGTCTGATCCCATCACATGACGGTCTCTATTTTCTGTGATGTGTTTTTGTTTCAAGATGTTAAAACCACAAAGAGGCTGTCAGAGGAGCCGATCCAACCGTCTCCCAGTGACACATCCTGAAACAGTGAAGAAGAAGCGAAAATACCTTTTGGGGTTTGTGTCTCAGCTTTTGTCCTTTGAAGGAAAAGTCAGCTCAAACATGTATGTCCTCAGAGCTGCGGCCCCGTGTGTGTGTGTGTGTGTGTGTGTGCGCGCGCGTGTGTGTGTCTGCATTTTATTATGTAAGAAAGGAAAGAAAACAAGAGTTAGATGGAGAACGAAGGTGGAAAACAACCAGGGACCAAAGCATGGGTGAGTGTGTGTGTGTGTGTGTGTGTGTGTGTGTGTGTGTGTGTGTGTGTGTGTGTGAGGAGATTGCATAACTTGTCGAGGACGAAGAACATGTGGTTTCCATGTAAACGAGCCCGTGCTGCAGACTGATGCTGATGTGAAACAAAGCTTTTAATTTGTTTACTGCCCACAAACGCTGCGGCTGCACGCTGACGGTCCGCAGCAGACACGGCTGATCAACAGGACGGAGGAACCAGGTGACGCCGCCGAGTGCTGTCGGATGATGTGATTGATTTAACCCTTTGAAACTTTTAAGCAAATTAGCTTGATTGCATTAATCAGTTATGTGGGAAAAGGTTATAAGGGACACAACAAGAAATGACACAAAAATTAGCAGAAAATTAATAAAAAAAGAAGTTACGAGAAAATTACCTTAAAACAAAAGGGCAAAAATAAAGGAAAAAAAGAGTAATAACCAAAAACATGGAAATTACCTAGTAGAAAAGTGAAAAAAATCAATGATAATATATATATATATATTTCTGTACATAACATGATTTTAAATAAATAATTATAATAATCAGAGCTATACTTTTTTGGGATATTCCCCCATTTTTTTGTAATAATTTTCTGATAATTTCTCTACCTCTCTTTTTTCATCCTTTACAAAGTTCTTGCATTTTACAGGACATGCAGAATTTAGTGTTTAATTATCATTTTCCTATTGCTTTGTGTTTCTTTGGCTTCTGTCATGTTGGTTATCATGAGTACATTTGGAGCAGATAAATATTTGAAATGTTTGTTTAGGTTTAGGTACGTGTAAAATCATCGAAAGCTCCAGAAGATTTATTTAAAGGACCCTGAGGTTTCATGTCTTCAGGTGCACACAAATCTTTACTTCTCTTCCCACTTTAGGACTATTCTTGGATGATCTCTTACAGGAAGGTTTTAGTAATAAAGGTGCTAAACTGAGATGGTTTGTCACCGTAGCAACCTATGACCTTGTCTAGAGTATGTCCCCCCTCCTCGTCCTCCGGGCGCAGTTGCTACAGCGACACCGTGAGTCGGTCTGGTCATGTGAGTGGGACGGTGGCGGCCCTGGCCTCTAACCAAATACTTTCCTCCGAAAACACAAAGAGCACTCAGCCAAGGGCCTCTCGCTACTGTCAGTGCGGACCAACCAAATCAAGTCAAGTGATGCACATCTGTCTTCTCCCGCTGCTCCGTCCCTGTGAATGTCTTCAGACTGACGGAGGGGACAGCACTGATGTCACTCAGTCTGTGATGACACGAGGCGCCTCCTGAACCACAATCGCATTAAAAACAGTCTGGGAATCTCGTAATGAAATTTTATTTTCATTGCATATTGCATTTTTTCATTTAATTGGCCAATATTGTTTTGGGGAATTACAGTATTTCATCATTTAAAGGCAGTTATGGATCCCTGAGGTCCCCCGCTACTGAATATTTGCCTACCAAACCACCAAAGCAACACTTCGGTTTACAGTTTGATGCTTTTGAGGCTTTTTCTCCCCGACGATGAAAGTGCGAGGAGGGCTTAAAGTGTTTGAAACTACTTGCGTCTTGATGGATATCTCTGTTGCTCTGTGGGTCACAGCCCACTCACGCACCGACACAGCGCTCTGAATAGCTTTCCAGGAACTGAGGCTCATCCACCTCACACACACACACACACACACACACACACACACACACAC
>NW_024627467.1:0-2759 GCF_008729295.1 Plectropomus leopardus | reverse complement strand
TGTGTGTGTGTGTGTGTGTGTGTGTGTGTGTGTTTGTGTGTAGGTGTTTACAGAGCCATGTAGTCCAGACAGAGAGACTCCTGTCTGACCTCCCACTGCTGACACTGACACACACACACACATACACACACACACACACACACACACACATTCACACACACACACACACACACACACACACTCAGGGTGAACCACATGTCTGCAGTCTGTTTGTCTTTGATGTGAGTCAGTAAAGTTTAACTGGGAACAGACACAGCTGTGTGTGTGTGTGTCCCAGGATGCACTGCTTCACATGTTGGGGCCGTACACATTGTGCCTTTAACCGTCTTTAACCGTCCGGTCGGCCGGTCTGCTCGTGTATCCGCTTCATGCCGACTGTCATAAGCACGGCAGCAGGTTGTGTCTTAAGCTGCTAAGCGACCAGAATCAGCAGCCAATCAGAGAGCAGTACCGCTGAGGGCGGGACTGTCGTGTTCAGGGTGAGTCGGCCGGAGAAAAAGTCTGCGGGACAGCGTGGAGCTTGGAGTGTCTCCTGACGTTTATCAGACTGATGTTTATATTTATACTTAGAGGAGAGATTGATTGATTGATTGGGTGTTCCTCCGCGAATGTTTATCACAGTCCTATCTCACACCCTGAAAACGAGGTGCACAGAAACGAGTGTTGACAGGGAAAAAAACTCGCTGATCAACCTGTGACCTACACCGGCTGCCATCGAGAAAAAGACCTGACAAGTCAGCGCCGAGCAGACCCGAGTTATTCAGCTAACTTTTCAAGAAACGAGGAGAACGCAGCAAGTCAGCGCCAAGCAGACACGAGTTATTCAGCTAACTTTCCAAGAAACGAGAACGCAGCAAGTCAGCGCCGAGCAGACACGAGTTATTCAGCTAACTTTTCAAGAAATGAGGAGAACGCAGCAAGTCAGTGCCGAGCAGACACGAGTTATTCAGCTAACTTTTCAAGAAACGAGAACGCAGCAAGTCAGCGGCGAGCAGACACGAGTTATTCAGCTAACTTTTCAAGAAACGAGGAGAACGCAGCAAGTCAGCGCTGAGCTGCTGACACTCCAGAGAGCACTGTCCTCTGATCTCAGAATTCAGCATCATCAAGCACTGTCCACCACCAGCTGACAGGCAGCACAGAGTGTCTCCTCCCTTCATCCAGGGTCTGATGATAACCACCACAGAGACACAGAGACGAAGAGACAGGCTGAAGACCTGCTGTCTCTGCGCCGGTGTCTTTTGTCCCACCGAGCATTTCCAGCTGACTCTGAACTGACACAGAGACACTGAAGATTTCACTGCTGAGACAGAAAAACCTGTCTGTGTCTCTATCTGTCCCTCTGTCTGTCTCTATTAAGACACCTGTCTATCTGTCGCTCTGTCTGTCTGTCCATTCGTCTTTCTTACCTCACCAGGCCGAGCTGACCGAGAGCCTTTTGCCACGACGTACCTACAGAGAGAAAGACAGGTGAGAGACACACAAACAGATGGACAGAGTGTCCTCATAGTGACAGACAGAGGAACAGAGTGTCTCACAGTTGGACTCAGGCTGCAGGCTGGCTGTGGTCAGCTGGAAGAAGGACTGCAGTAACAGGAAGAGGAAACTGGAGACGCAGACGGCCGTCACACAGCGACACGCGCTACCTAGGAGACAAAGACACCGGAAGTGATGTCACATGATGAGTCATGAAATCTATTCTCTGCGTTTCCTCTGAAGCGTCGTCCAGGAAACGACCCCAAACCCCACGCATCCTGCCGCCACACGAGGACGAGTTTTTACCCCGTCACCCACACCGCTGTCGCTTTATCATCTCCCGTTAAGTCATTACTGATTATTGATATATATTTAATTATATTGATTATCTCCCATTAACTGATTATTGGTGTATATTTAATATTGATTATCTCACATTAACTGATTTCTGGTGAACAGATACTTTATTTATTCCTGTGGGGAACACTAATGAGTATTGATCAGTATTAATCTGTGCTGGTCAGTATTGATCAGTATTGGTACCTGAGGAAGCGGGGGAGGCCGTAGGGTCGGACAGCAGTGGCAGCAGCAGCAGCAGGAGGACGTAGACCAGAGAGAACCCGTCATACCGCAACACACAGGCTGTCAACACACCGATCAATACATCAGTACATTCATCAGTACATCAGTCAATCAATACGTCAACACATCTGTGTGTGTGTGTGTGTGTGTGTGTGTGTGTGTGTGTGTGTGTGTGTGACTGTCGGAGGTTAAACTTAGAATCATTTCAGTCGACGTGTTTAAATCTCCAGCTTTGTTCCCACTGACACTAAATTTTATTTGAAAATGTTGCTGATTTTTGGCCTTTTTTTGTCTAATTTTTGGGTGATATTTACAAACGTTTGGACATTTCTTTGTTCTCATTTTTGTTGATTTTTCCCCCATTTTTTTCTTGCGATTTAAAGGCTTTTGGTAATTATATTTTCTTCCCTTTGGCATCTTTCCTTTCTTTAAAAGTCTTCTGGCAAATAATGGTAAAAAATGTTGACTATTTCAGAGTGGGGACTACGGAGCATGCTCAGAATGCCCTACAGTTCAGAAAGGGTTAATCTAAAAATCCGTCAGCTTCACTATCGGAGAGACGAGTATTTCTGATCCCTCATTGAATCTGTGAACATGTTACACGCGTGAATAAAGTCACTCTGATGTTTCAGACCGCTTCAGAAACACCCCCCAACACACACACACACACACACACACACACACACACACACACACACACA
>NW_024627466.1:0-3649 GCF_008729295.1 Plectropomus leopardus | reverse complement strand
TCATCATCATTATTATTAGTTTATTTTTATTGTTATTATTATTATTTTATTTTTCTTTCCTTCTGAAGTATCAATACCCACAAAATCTGGAAAACATATGGGCAAATAAGGATGAGATGCAGCTATGTATATATGATTAATTATTATACTCTGCAGAAAACTAAATAAAAATTTGATCACAAAAAACATCCATTTAATACAGAATTCCATGAGGAAATCATTCCAACATTCATCCACCATATCTCAGAAACAAACCTTCGCTGCTGCTGCTGCTGCTGCTGCTGCTGCCCTCGCTGCTGCTGCTCTCAGATCCATCCTCTTCTTTCTCCTCTTCATCGTCTGAGTAGAACTTGTCATCAGATTTGGGTTGCTTTGCCTTTCCAACTACTGGTGCCCATTCTTGCACCTAAACAGATAGAGCAGAGGAAAGTGAGAACATTAAATTAATTACTGGATTGTTATTAAAAACATTCTTACAAATACCACTATTAACACAAATATGAGCATTTAGCCATTCGCAGTCTGAGAAGAGCTAAATATAGTGGATATACACACTCTGTCTCTCTCAGTCTATTTAATAAGATGCAATGGATTTAGTAAATTAACTAAATTATTATTTATCTTGGATTTGTCCAGGATAGATTTCCCTGGTTACCACATATATTTTCAGCTACATCAACAATATATTTAAAACTAAGAATTACAGCCTGCTGAAATGACCACTTGTGTTTTGCTTTATTGTTGTTTTATCAGGATCCCTGTTTACTGACACAAAGTAACAATGATGAAGCTCCTCGGAGAAAAAACGATCAATAATATCCCTCGCTGAAAAACAAAGCCCTTTAATTTTTTTAATTTTTGTTTTTAAACTTGTTATGTGGCACAAAAACTTCTTGTCTTTGAGCTAAATGGATCAGAGGAGCAAATGTTAATTTCTCCGACGCAAACCAAAATATCCCACAAACAGGTTGGAAAAAGGTGAAATTGCAGGCGAGCAAAAGTCTTTTTCAAACCACCAAATTAGTGTGAAGTGGATCAGACTGTTGCTAAAATGTTGAGGTTTGCTACAACTCCCAGTTGTTTGAAATCAAGGCTGTATTATGTTCTTCTTTTATTCTACTTTATATTTAAGATTACTGTGATCTTCTATCCTATTTCATTTTGACATCATTTTATATGGATCTTTTCACAATGCCTTTGTAAATATTTTAATTTGGTTAAAAGGATTGGGGTGGTGTTATTCTATATTTTTCTTGCTGTCAACAAATTTCATCTAAATATCTTATCCAATAACGTGTCAATAACGGTCTCAACAGTTCCAGACTTCCCTGTCTGTAGCTCTTAGCTCAAAGCCCACTGGTGCTTTCTGAAGTAAATCTTGAAAAATAGGTCGCAAAAATTTTGTTTCATTTTTAAGAAATTCTAAGGAATTTCCTACAACAGCTGGAGACTTTTAGCAAAGTTATTAAGAAGCAGTTGGAGCTGAAGGGCACAATCGAATCATTAATACCAGGCTTTGGACACCTTTTATCTTTAATTCCTTTTTATGTCATTTTATAAAGCAAAGGTGCCTTTTTGTTGAAAGGCACTACACACATAAAGTTGCTTAGCATTTCATCTCTAGTGCATCTGATGAGTTTTTTTTAACTTTGGTGCAGTTGAGCTGTTTAGAGCATTTTCTTTAGGTCATGCTGCCTTTTTCTGCAGCATTTATAAACCAAGGTCAGCAGTCTAACAGCTGTGTTTCTCTACATATAGAGAAGAGTCAGGCTAGACAATGTAAATGCATTGGATGAAAGACAAATAATCAAAAGCCAATGGAAATACGGGTCATAATTGTTACACTCAAAATCCATTTCAGCCGGGCACTTTATTTGATCAGTGGTGCTGAACAAGTGCTTGTAAGTGATGTTGCGGCCTCTAGTAATGCGCTGAACACAATTATCAATGAGACTTTTGAAGTGTGATGCAATACCTATTATTTAATTTTTAGCTTACGGCACTTTGCTCTTTGAATCATCATCAAAATATGAAAATCTATTTTTTAGTTCTCTGTAATTGAAAAAAAGGTTGAAAAGAACTAGCATCCTAAGCAGGAAAACCGATGTCTGCACGTAAACATAATTTGTAATGAACTGATAACTTGATGCCCAACTAAGTCAAGCAATTATTTTATCTGACTGATTAGATGTTTGGTTGATAACATGTCCGCAAATTGTAAGAAAACCTAAAAAATTTTCAATACTGAAGGTTTGCCTATTGCTGAAAAAATGACTTTAATGGATTATCAAAATTGCTTTTGGCGATCAACTAAACAACTGAGCTGCAGCTCTACAATCCCTAAAAGTGAATAATGATGTATTTTATACCACTACAGGTAAAAGTAAATTAAGTACTTCAAAGTTAACTTTTTCTACGATCACGCACTAATTTAATGTCAAAACAAATAGGGAGCCACAGTGTCGCCTTGTTCATGTTTGCAGAACAACATATTTTCATCCTGCAGGGACATGCTAAGTGACAGTTTGATAGTTAGCGTTAGGCCCTCATGAAGTGAAACTACTGTCTGATGTGTGACAGGTGGGTGGATTCCTTACGGGCTCGATGACCTCCACGTTCCTCACAGACTGGTCAGGAGCAACAGCTGGCCAGTCTGACAGCTCCTGGTAACCAGTAGCTTTAGTGTTGAGACTGTGGGAGAGAGTTCCCAGCTGGAAACGGTCTCGATCTGAAATAAATAGAAAAGAAACATCAAACAAACAAAATGATGATGATGGAGAAATTAGCACAGAGGATGATTCAAAATCACCCCAGTCTTCCCTTAATGTGAGAGCCAGCAGCTAAATATCACTGTTTAACAGTGATGGAGTATTTGGATCCTTTACTTCTGCTAAAGTAGCAGGGGCATTTTTAAAAGTTTTTAAAACAGCACTTCACTGTTTGTAGGTTCTAGTAGCTAACAGAGCAAGATTTAGGAGGAGATGACTGTTTGGGTATTAGAAAAAAAAAGGAGGGTGAGGCAGGATTTCCCGCACATTCATTCATTTGTGGTGGCCCACCACAATCAAAATATCTGCTGCGAATAATACATTTTCTATTTTTGAAGCATTTATGAGGAGAGCTGTCGAAATATATATACTGTTCAGTTGTTTATTGCACCACACTCTCGCAGCGTAGATTGTACTCTGGGCACAGACAGAGCAGCAGAATGGAAGGTGCAGTGAAACTTAACCATTCATTTTGCTGAATCTAACAGTTAGCACTCACTTACAGCAGCAGCGGCTCACAAACTGCTGCTGAGGAAAAAAAAGAACTCATGGAGAGCTTGGCCTGCGCTGCATTTACAGACCCACAAAAAACTCGCAAAATACTAAAAAGGGACACCCATGTAGTCAGTCAGTCTGTCATTTTCTATAACCGTTTGTCCTCGTAAGGGTCGCGGGGGGGCTGGAGCCAATCCCAGCTGTCATCAGGCGGAAGGCGGGGTACGCCCTGGACAGCTCGCCAGACTATCACAGAGCCGAGACAAATAGACAGACAACCATACACACTCACAGTCACACCTAAGGGCAATTTTGAGTCACCAATCAACCTGAGCTGCATGTCTTTGGACTGTGGGAGGAAGCCGGAGACCCCGGAGAGAACCCAC
>NW_024627465.1:0-2391 GCF_008729295.1 Plectropomus leopardus | reverse complement strand
TGTATTTAAGAACACTTCTAGGATTTTAAGTCATTTTTAGGATTTTATAACGTTTCTAGGATTTTAGGGTATTTCTTGGATATTAGGACATTTCCAGGATTTTAAGTCGTTTTTAGGATTTTTGAGTGTTCCTAGGATTTTAAGATATTTCTTGGATACAGGACATGTCTAGGATTTGAGGGCATTTCTAGGATTTTAGCGTCTTTCTAAGATCTTTTCTGATGCTGTTTTATGCGCTCTGGCACCTTCTGTATACTTACATACAAAAACAATTCCCAGTGTGATTCACTTTATTTTTATTGTAAATTAGAAGATGGCTGGGAGGCCAGATTTGGCCCGCGGGCCATCAGTTGAGTATCACTGTAGCAGAGGAGGAGAGCTGGTTGGTTTATGGAGCGTCATGGCACGCTGCCATTTCAAGTGTGAATTTACAGTGCGGGGTGATGGACTGTGAGAGACGGAGAGGCAATAAAGTGATGTGGATGAGAACTGAGGACAAATTGATATGATCATAACATGTCACATTAAAGACAGGCCTGCCATCCATCAACATGATAAAAGGCCTCCTTCATCCTAACACTAACACCACTGCCATTGATCTCAATGCTTCACTTAGCCAACCGCTAACCGTTTATGATAACTATCATTATCCAGTTATGGGGAATGGTGACGATCCATCAGCGCCACAACAACAACAACAACAAAAAAGACTGCTAATTCGCTGCACAGACCCTTATCTTGGAGGGAAATTAGGTAGAAAGAGAGTTATCTCCCTGGGTTTTTCCTCATTATGTCATAAAATGATGTGATGGTGATGAAACGGCAAAGTGGGAGGAGACGTGTGTGTAAAGAGCCACGGTTGTTAAGTATGATTTGGAAAGAAACTTGAGGAGGAAAAAACACTTTATCAGAAAGCAAAATCCTCTTTACTTGTGTTTTTGTTACCAGCAGGATGGAGGGAGAGAGAGAGAGAGAGGAGGAGGAGGAGGAAAAGCAGCATCGACGATAACACCAAACATGCTTTTAAATCACCCTTGAGCAAATCAGTAAATCAATATCAATTAGGCTGTGAAAGAGCCCAAATGGACAAATGTACTCGTTTTAACTAATGAAGTCTGTGGAGAATCCAATCCGTCCCTCCCCCCCCCCCCACTCCTCATTACCACCATGACAATGTGGAAAAGCTGCACACAGACAGACACAGAAACTCGCAGACACTCGCTGCTGTACGATTTAAAACAAAGATTTGTCCCTTTTGAGTTTTTCTGGTGCTGCGTTCTGACGCCTTCACAACTATTTCAAACCTTTGAAACCTGAACCAACAAGTCAAAGTCTCTTCGGAAACTCGTAAAAAGATGGCGAGAAAACAACCTGGAAGAAATCAAAACAGAAAAAAGTGTCAAGAATCTATAATTCTGATTATTAGAATTATAAATTCAAATTGTGAGGGAGCACATCAAGTTTATTTGTATCGTGGACTCCATCAACACTTTGAGACCTGAGCAAATTGGTATGATTTTTTTGGGGATAAAAAAAATGGAAAAAAAAGACAACGACCAACTTGGCAAGAAATGACCCACAAATTTCAAAAAATTATTCAAAGTTGACACAAAAGTGAATTGAAAATTTGTTGTTGTTTTTTTAAAGGGGGAGTTTATTTAAAAAAATATATCAAAAAAAGAGAAAAAAAATCACAAAACAATCCAATCCAAAAAATCACCATAAAGTCTTAAAGATTTTTTTTTTAAATCACCAAAATTTGAAAAAGGACATCAGTTTTCTGGCTTTGATAAATAGTTAGTTTTTAGTTTGGTGTGCAAGTGGGTTTGGAAGACATGGTGATTCTTTAAAAATCAAAAAAAAAAAAAATCGCCTTAAAAATTGAAGAAAAAAGAAGCTAGAAAAGTGAAAAGAAAAGAAAAAATCACCAAAAATTCCAAAGAAAAGATGCCATCATGTTTTCTTTAAAAATCAGTGGTCAAATAAGTATCAAAGTTGTGTGCGTCTCCCCTGTGCCAAAACAAAAAAACACAAGTTCCTCCTCAGTGCTCAAAGAATTATTTGGCCTCCCTCCCCTACAGAGGTCTGGACTTAGTCCCCGATGTCCACAAGTCCCAGAAACGGCCCTGATAAAAGTAATCAGTAGTTACTAGAATCATTCGTGTTGAGTCTCAGTTTTGGCCGTCGATTCTGTGAATTTGCTGAAATCTCAGAACATGTCAACATCGCTGAAGAGTCGAAGAGGCCGAGAAACACGACGAACTACGAGAACAGAAGTTGTCGAAAGTTTGAGAGCAGCACGTCATTACTACAATGATTTGGAAGTAATCTTTACTGAACACACACACACACACACACACACACACACACACACACACACACACACACACA
>NW_024627464.1:0-2199 GCF_008729295.1 Plectropomus leopardus | reverse complement strand
AGGCCTGTGTGTGTGTGTGTGTGTGTGTGTGTGTGTGTGTGTGTGTGTGTGTTAATCGGAGGTGACAGGATGATGTCACGCTGTCAGCAGGGAGCTGATTGGACAGATGTCGGCTTTGGTCCAGCGGGGACGCCGCTGAGGACGCTCTTTTCTTTCTGCATGTCTCTGTGTTTGTGAGCAGCTGTGACTCTCAGCTTTTTTTAAGATAAAGATATTTTTTGGGTCTTTTTTGGGCTTTTTTGCCTTTATATGATAAGACAGGCGTAGCGTGAAGTGGGCCGACGTGCAGCAAAGGGCCGAGGCCGGACTCGAACCCGCAGCCGCCGTGGTGAGGACACAGCCGCCGAACATGAGCTCCTGACAGGCGGCTTCCTGTCTGTCTGTTTTTCTCTGGATTTATTTCTCCGTCTGAACATTTGGTTTTTTCTCTAAACGGTGAAACGTGTTTTTGTCCGGCGGCGATCAGAGAGATGAAACAAACCTCCAGAATCAGCGTTTAGTTTTCCCTCGCCGTCTCTCGCAGCGTTTCCTGGTTTCCTGCGGCTGTTCTCTCGTGTCGCCGTCAGATCTGACGCTCAGTCTGACAGATTTCCTCAAAACGTCCGTTCTGTGTGGACGACTACAGGAGCCTGCAGGGGTCAGTTCACCGCTTTGATTGTAGACTCAAACACGATCTGCAGGCAGACGCGTCTTATTTACGGTCTGTGACGTCATCAGTCAGACGAGATCTGTTTAACATACAAGACGCGTGACAGGTTTTAATCGAGGCACAAAATGATACAAAAACTGAGGAGACGAAGCGATGCTCTGCTGTGAACACTGATTTAACCCTTTAGGACTGTTTGTCTCATTTTAGTCTCTTTTCTTCTTCCTGTTGTGATAACTGTGTGTGTGTTGATGCATGTGTCCTAAATGTAGTCCAGATTGTGTATTTGAGTGTAATCAGTGAATTTGCAGCTCAGCTCCTACAATAAGTCTAAAATACACTGTGGAAACTAAATAGTTAACTTCAGACTGTTCAGGTCAGAAGTGCTCCGTTGAAACCCATTCAAACTGACGGTGGTGTTAGTTAATTTTAGAATGATGTCGTTGCGTTTGGGATAAATGATTTTTTATAAACATTTTGTCATCACTGTATAATACTATAATCACAGATATATCCGGGACTGCACTCACACATCGAGGACGGAGCAGACTCAACATCATTGGTTTTTTTATCTAAACACGTGGTGGCAGCATGACAGAAACCTGGCATTTAAAGGGTTAAAACTCTAAATGAATGAATATTTGATATTAATTATTGGGAATGACGCTGGATGAGAAAAGAAAATCACATTAATGTTGATGAGTGTGTGTGACATTTTTGGGTGTAATTTCAGCTTTTATTCAGCGCTGTACTTCCTGTCTGCGGTCACTCTGATGTCTCCGCAGCGCTCAGCGGCGTATCGGCAGCTGGAGAGCACGGCGCCGTTTGGTGTGGCGTCCGTAGAAACCATCCAATAATAATAATAATAATCCACTTTCTCCTGTTAAGTAGGTGAAAGTTTTCTCTTTAACGGCGGCTGAAGCAATCTGCTCAGGAACAAAGCTCCTATTAGTGTCTTTTGTCTCGGCCAGAAAGCTCCCGGCGGCTAATTAACCGTCCTCGTCTTATCGCACACCTCCACGCTCACACCGCCACCGCCATCGGCCCGGGAACAACCGGCGGGGTGGACAGAATAACGGGAACACAGAGCGGGGCCTGCGGGCCGATCGGCTCGTGATTATCAACGACTTCAGTGATCTGTGCAAGCTGAGGGCTTTTTGCAAATTCCAGGACTTTTCCAGGTTTTTCAATGACCGTACGAAAGCTGGATGTCCAAACTTCATGCAAATAAAAAGAATCACAGAAACTGAGACAAAGACATGATCTACAGTCACTCTGTACTTCATAATATACACACTGTGTGTGTGTGTGTGTGTGTGCGTGCGTGTGTGCAGGCATGCATGCGTGTGTGTATGTGTGTGTGTGTGTGTGTGTGTTTCCCTCCTAAAGGAATTCGGTGTTTTTCCGTTTAAATTTCATTTATCAGTCGTTCTGCTGCTCGCAGCGATAATTAACTCTGTTTGCTTTCTATGTAAAAACACTCCAGTTATTGACATCTGTCACCACACACACACACACACACACACACACACACACACACACACACACACACA
>NW_024627463.1:0-2103 GCF_008729295.1 Plectropomus leopardus | reverse complement strand
TTCTGGCGATTTTCAAAGAAAACCTGCATGATTTTTGTGTATCTTTTTGTTTACTCCTGTTCAAAATGTTCTGAAACAGATGTTATAATCGGCACAGAAAAGGAAATGATTTTCTAAGTATTTCCTCTGCCCTCGGAGCCTCCGGCAGGTCGATCTGTACAGGTGTTATCTTCCTCTGTGAGCCGCTGCGATAAACCAAAGGTTACTTCCTGCACTGACACAAGTGGAGCTGCTCTGTTGTTCAGGTTGCTTCCATTTACATCTCATTACAGCTCATCCTGTAACACCGCTGGCATTACACCGGAGGCTGTTTGTCCCCGTCAGCCCTTCAGCTGCCCTCTGAGTCACCGCCGAGCAGCTGACTCTCTCTTTTCTCCTCTTCCTCTTCCCATTGTGTGCTTCCAGTTTTCCCTCCATCCGTCCTTTCTTCTTCTCCCTGCAGCTCTCGAGCATTTCATCTCAGCTCGCTCGCCAAGTCTCTTTCTTCCTTCTCTTCTCATTATTTCTGATTGATTAGTCTTCTCTTGGATTGTAGATAAGCCTCATACTCTAAAACGATTTAGGAGACAGCAGGTTATCTATCACTCTGAGCGTGCGAGTTTAAAAAAGTGCCTTTTCCGATTAAACAAACAGCCGATTTAATAAACCAGCTAAACAAACATCCAGCTCAGTTTTTTTTTTTTTTTTTTGCACATTCACCTTCACACAAGGACACACGACTGAACATTTTCATTAAAAGCTCAAAAAGAGGCAAACTGCCAGAAACATTCAGGTCGGCGCCTGCAGACGTCAATCACGCTCGGCTGCTTTTTTTTCCTGAAAAGACGAACATTTGGTGGCGGCTGCACATTTCCACACTCTCTTGTTTTCTTAGCGTGGGAATGTTTCTCATTGATCGATCCTGGCGCATCTTATTTTGGACGGTCCGTGACTGATCGCTCTCCGTGTGCGACTAAAGATTTGAGTTTTCACAGCGTCAAACTTTGCAGCATCCAGACACTGAAGGTCTCAGGAGCTGTCCGTGGTGCTGAACCCGTCAGCCTGTTTTTACAGCCAATTCAAACGTCTGACTTCAAAAATATAATTACATCCAGTTCAAACGCCTCACTTACTAAATATCGGCCATTATCTTCCAGTTAAAGTTTGTCACCACAGATTCAGCTTTTGCACAACAGCATCAGTGACCAAAGGATCAAAATCGATGCTGAAGAACAAGAGAAAAAATATTTTTGAATTATTATTTGTAGTATTCTTCATTGTCAAAACCTAGTGCAGTGATACTCAACTGACGGCCCGTGGACCGAATCTGGCCCCCAACAGCGTGCCAGGTGGCAAACCAAGCTTTTTTTAATTCACAGTAAAAATAAATGGATTCGAACTAGGAATTGTTTTTGTACTTTTAGTGTACGTAAGGTACCAGAGCGCATCAAAACAGAGCTTGTTTATAAAAAACAAGAGCCAATGAGAAATTTCCTAAAATCCTACAACTGTGCTAAACATCTGAAAACATCCTAAAATGTGCTAAATATGCTAAAATCTCAGAAATGTCCCAAAATCCTAAAAATGTCCCAAAATCCTGGAAATGTGCCAAAATCCTAGAAATGTTACACTGAAATTCGGAGTCTGAAATTCTAATCCAAAACAGATTTTGATAAATTCAGCAGATATCTCTGCGCGCTCTGCTGTCTTTTTTTGGGTGCATGCTGAAAAAAAAAAAAGAAAGAAATAAACCAAACGGATCAGACTGAGCTGCACTGCTGCCGCCTCTGTACTGAACGTTTGCATTTTTTAAACCGTGAGGCGAGGTCCTCTGAGGACGCAAATAAAGAAACAAAACTGAGCGGATTCACCACAACCAGCCGGCAGACGAAAGGTGCCGACACACGGCGCGATAACAGTGACGCTGCAGGTTTGTTCTGATGTGACGAGTCTTTATCTCTTCAGCACGGGAGGGTTTTTACACACTTTAATCATCTCACGCTGCCTCACACCTCCGATAAGCAACAAGCTGAGAGAGCAGCAACGGATATGACCCCAACACATAGACACACACACACACACACACACACACACACACACACACACACACACACACACACACAG
>NW_024627462.1:0-1922 GCF_008729295.1 Plectropomus leopardus | reverse complement strand
CGGGAGATCGACAGGCGGATCAGTGCAGCGTCTGCAGTAATGCGGACTCTGCACCGATCTGCGTGGTGAAGAGGGAGCTGAGCCGAAAGGAAAAGCTCTCGATTTACCGGCTGATCTTCGTTGCTACCCTCCTCCTACCTATGGTCACGAGCTTTGGGTAGTGACCGAAAGAACAAGATCGCGGGTAGGGTGGCTGGGCTCTCCCTTAGAGACAGGGTGAGAAGCTCGGTCATCTGGGAGGAGCTCGGAGTAGAGCCGCTGCTCCTCCGTGTTGAGAAGAGCCAGATGAGGTGGCTCGGGCATCTAATTAGGATGCCTCCAGGATGCCTCCCTGGTGAGGTGTTCAGGGCACGTCCCACTGGTAGGAGGTAAGTATATTTTATTATCCATTTTTGGTTAAATTGCTCACCTGACGAATACACTGTGACAAACCTGTTTTTGATATGACATCTTTGGATGATTCTGTTTTCTGTCATAGTGGAGTGATTTAAAAATTCCTCTGATTTTAGTTATACACTTGTCCTTTTCGTATCACTATGGGTTACTGTTTATCAGAGTTGCCAACCATTAAATAAGTAGGCCTACTTGAACTTCTAATATGGTGTGAATGTGTATTGTGTGATTATTATATAAGATATAAACTGCCGGTTGCGAAGATATCCAGCAATAATTAAATCATTAACCTAAGGCAACTAAACTTAAGTCTTGATAGATGAGATTATGTTGATATACAGTAAACCATAGTAACCCAGTCCATCATTAAATTAGTTAAATATTTATTAGAAATAAAAAGGAGAAACCTTATTGAGCTTCTTTCAGGACTCATAAGTAAATGTTTTGCAGTGTTTTTGTTATCTTCCTTGTGCATGAAAATATCTTAAACTATATATTAAGTATATTGTATTAAATCATAAGGTCACTACCCAGTAAGCTGTTGTAAGGCAAACAACCAACTATTATTAAAAATAAATTAAAACATGATTTACCTAGAAAAGAACGAAACTGATGTACGATGTAAACAATGTCATTTTGAAAAAAAGAAATTTTTTTAAATGCAATTTTGGGCGACATACTATACTATGATGTTTTTGATATATTTTGGATAACACACTATATTATGACATTCTTCATACTACTATGGGCATCATGAACTATGACATTTTTTGCAATTTTGTAATACATACTAAATATGACATTTTATAACTTTTTTATTCCGTTACGGATGACATGGTATACAATGAATTTTTCATTCAATTTTAGATGATGTGATATTGTTTTACATTTTAATGCCGTTTTGAACAACATACTCTTCTTTGATGGTTGTATTTTAGTGTAACGCTTTAATGCCATTTTGGAAGACAGACTATGGTATGACATTTTCATGCTGTTTTGCACAACATACCATACTTTGACCTTGTTATGCTATTTTGATCAAAATACTATAGAATGGTGGTTTTATGCAATTTTGGATGACATACTAAACTATGACTTTTTTATGCAATTTTCGACAACGTACTATTGCATGAAGTTTATGTGCCCTTTTGGATGCTGTAGCATAATGCTGTTCTAGATGACATAGTGTACTATGACTGCTTTTATGCTGTTTTGGACAACATTCTATAGTATGCCATTTTTATGCTGTTTTGGACGACATACTATACTACGACTTCTCCGTGCATATTTGAAAAATATGATGTTGTTATGTCATTGTTGACGACATACTATACTGTGACATTTTTATACCATATCGTATGACATTTTTATGTTGTTTTGGTTGATAAACACTACTATTACATTTCTTTAAACTTCATTTTGGCTGACATACTAAAGTATGATGTTTTTATGTCCTTTTTGGATGACCTAACATACTATGACTTTTTTATGCTGTTTTGGTTGATATGGTACAGTGTGACATTTTTATG
>NW_024627461.1:0-1462 GCF_008729295.1 Plectropomus leopardus | reverse complement strand
TCCTGTAAACGGGAGTGAGGTAACTGTTGCTTTTGATTTACGCTTGTCACATTTTTCTTTAAATAAAGCCTGCCTCAAGCAGTGTTTTCAACCATCCTTGGGTTTTCACAATTCATCCTTCTGAGAATCTGGTGAGTGGCTAAAAGACAAAAAAAAAGACAAAAAAGAAACAGGTTGCTGGACAAAAGCTAACTTTCAGTTTGCTGCTTGGCTTTGACCGACTATAAGTGAATAAAAACTCACAAAAAAATAAGGCGGGGTAGTACCAGAGGTACTCCCAGAGCTGCCCAGGATCCCCCAAGAGGGAATGGACTGGAGACACTCCCTTGGCCTGAGTGGTAGAGGGTTTATCTCCTGGTCTGTTCAACCGTGAAAGTAAACGCTGTTGGGTATCCATCACTCAGAAAAGAAAAAGACACACAATCTTGTTGTTGGACATTTTTTGTATATTCAATACTATGACGTGTCTCGATGAGCGATTTTATGTGGATTTAAGTTGTTTTTTTTTTTTTCATTTTGTTCGCTTTTGCAACGTTCTATGCTATGGTGTGTCTCGGCACTCTATTTTATGTGTTTTTTAGCTGTTTTCAGGGTTAAGTCATACTTTGACATTTTTTGCAATACTATGTAGTATGGCATTTTCGGTCGTTTTGTCAACATACTGTATTATGGTGTTTTGGGCCTTTTTTGCAACATTCTATGCTATGGTGTGTCTTGGCACGCTATTTAATGCAGTTTTCAGCTGTTTATGGGACATGTCATATTTTGACTTTTTTTTGCCAAACTACAGTATGGCGTATTCTGTTGTTTTTTGAAATGCTATATTATAGTATTTTTGGTCGTTTTTGCAACATTCTATGCTATGGTCTGTCTCAGCACGCTATTTAATGCAGTTTTTGGCTGTTTATGGGACATGTTATATTTTGACATTTTTGCCCTACTATAGTATTACATTTTCGGTCGATTTTTTGACAGGCTATATTATGATGCTCTGGGCCGTTTTTGCAATGTTCTATGCTATGACGTATCTTGGCACACTATTTCATGTGATTTTCAGATGTTTTTCAGAAATGTTATTTTTTGACATTTTTCGTCATACTGTGGCGTATTGCCTATTTGGTCTTTTTTTCAACAATGTATACTATGACATGCCTCTACATGTTGAAAAAAAGAGTAAAAAAGCAATACTATAGTAGTAGTAGTAAAAATGTCAAAACTTAACATGTCCAAAAACCAGATAAAAGTCACTAAGTATACCATGTAGAGGCATGTTATAGCATACAGTGTTGTAAAAACATCCAAAACGGCACAAAAGTGTGTAAAATAGGATGTTGAAAAAATGACCAAAAAAGGAAGGCTATAGTATTGTGAAAATGTCAAAATTTGACATGTCCAAAAAACACCTGAGAACCACTTAGTACAGCATAAAGAGACATGTAATACTATATAGTGTCGAAAAAAC
>NW_024627460.1:0-2783 GCF_008729295.1 Plectropomus leopardus | reverse complement strand
GTTAAAGTGAGGCACTCATTGTTGCGTGTTTCTGCTTCAGGGCAGCATATCTATTTGTCTGCGAGAATAGACGGGAAGCTGGTCGTTCGTCCGTACACGCCGGTGTCCAGTGATGATGACAAAGGTTTTGTGGACCTGGTGGTGAAGGTAGGGCCTTAACAGTTTTTCTCTGTGTATGTATGAATTTCCATTTACTTTCCTAAACTAGTTCCTCCTGTTGCCAGATTTACTTTAAAGATGTCCATCCTAAATTCCCCGAGGGGGGGAAGATGAGTCAGTACTTGGAGAGCCTCAGGATCAACGACACTATTGACTTCAGAGGACCCAGCGGTCTTCTCGTTTACAAAGGCAAAGGTAAGCAGCAGATGTCCGAGTAAACGGCGTGAGGAGAGACAACGTTCCTAACCGACTTTCAGCTGCCTGATCTGATGCTGCAACTTTCCCTCCACAGGCGTTTTTGCAATTCAACCAGATAAAAAGTCCCCAGCTGAGACCACGACAGCCAAACATGTCGGCATGATCGCTGGAGGGACAGGTATGGAAACTTCTAGACTACTAGATCCAGATCCTGATCCTGATCCTGATCCTCCAGTTTAGTTATGATTGATGGCAGAAATTATTTTCTGTCAGTGTGACCCAGGGGCCAATGGTGGCCCTCAGGAAAACTTTGCGTGGCCCCTTTAGCGTAAAATGAAATCCATCCAGTGTGACTTTTTTTAAAACTTTTTGGCTTCTTTGATGACTCTGTATATGACATACTATACTGTGAATCACTTTATAATATACTGTGCTATGATGTTTTTTGATCACTTTTTTATTGACATACTAAACAAAGACATTTTTGACACTTTTTTATTATACTGTGACTTTAAAATATGCTTGGCCCAATGTTGTCAGTATAAAATAATACAAAGAATTAGACCACAAACAACTACAGAACAAATAAAACATAAAATAAAATAAAACATAAATTAAAAGATAAAATAACATATATGACAAAAAGTAGTAACTTAAAATGGTATATTGTACTGACTTTTTTAAACTATTTTCATTACAAACAATACTTTTTTTCACTGTTTTATGGCATACAATGCTATGACTTTAATTCTTTTTTGTACTTTTTATGGTATACTGTACTATGATTTTTTAATTTTTGCTATGACTGAAAACATTTTTATAGGATATTATACTATATAAGACTTAAAAAAAAACTTTTTATAACTCTTTAACTTATAATTATTCTATATCCTTTGACTCTTTTCTAAACTTTTTATGACATAACTCTGTTAGCCTTTTTTGTTTGTTTTTATTTTTTCCATTTTTACCTTTTATGACGTGCTATCCTACGACTTGGCAGAGTTTGCAGTAATGTTTACAGTTTTCTGCGGTTAGTGTGGTCTGTCTTATCTGATCCGACCACACCCACACAGTCTTAATGAAGCAGGTCGGCTGAGTTTTTTAACCGTTGTAATAACTTTTAACTAAACATGTTTTTATTTAATCTATTATTATTGCTTTTTTTTGTCATAATATTTATTCTGGAGTAATACCCAAACAGTTAAGCCAAGTTTTCAAAGGCTTGAAGAGTTTTCTTTGTTGGAACCGTAGTACACAGATGTCCACATACTTTTTGCCCCATATTGTGTGTACTTTGAAGGATCCATGTCTGAAGCGAAGGACATGAACACGTCCTGCTCTGTCTCCTCTCAGGGATCACTCCCATGTTGCAGCTCATCACAGCTGTGATGAAGGATCCTCAGGACCAGACGGTGTGTCACCTACTGTTCGCTAACCAGGTAAGTTTCATCAGCCCGTATCCCACGATGCAACGGTGTTTGAAGTCAGTGTTATTGTAACGTATTTGTTTTCCTGTGTAATTGGGAAGGAGTGGTTCGTACTAGATAAAGGTGGAACGTAGAGCGCTTAAACGCGGTTCTTCCTGTCACAGACGGAGAAAGACATCCTGTTGAGACCAGAGTTGGAAGAGATTCAAGTCAATAATCCGGACCGGTTCAAGCTGTGGTTCACCGTGGACAGAGCACCTGAAGGTACCGTACTGAAATAAAAAGTAACAGTATATTGTGACGTCTAAACCAAGTTTAAAAAACAAAATTACTTTTGTCCTTGATCCTGCTGCATCTTTGGAGTTGAAGGATTTGTTGGTTAAAATCAACAGCTGCTGCAGCTACCATGTCCCTCTCTGTTCTGCCAGCTCATGTCCAACAATGTGTTTTTTATAAAGACATATTTAAATTCTTTAAATGTTCTACATGTTTTCAGTTCCACATTGCAGCTGTCCCGTTGACGGTATACAGTGATGTTTGGCATTTATGAAGTGACATAGTAAAGCATGTCCAACAATGTCAGACGTGACATGTCAAAAAAAGAGCTGAAAACAACGTAGAATATATGTCGTCAAAAATAACCCAAAAACGTCATAGTATAGCGTGTCATCAAAATGACCGTAAATACCACAAAACCATCATAGTACAGTGTGGCATCTCAGATGACCACTTTTGACATTCTATACAATGTTGTTTTCGGCTGTTGCTGTTGTTGGGACACGTCATACAGTCATTTGGGCTACAACTTTCTTTGCTATGGCGTGTTTCGGAAGGCTATTTTATGTCGTTTGAAGTGGTTTTTAGCTGTTTTTGGGACATGTCATATTTTGACATTTTTACATGAAAAAAGTTTTGGGCACCTTTTGCAACTTTCTTTGCTATGGCATTTTTTGGAGGCTATTTAATGCAGTTTAAAGTGGTTTTCAGTTGTTTTTGGGA
>NW_024627459.1:0-3976 GCF_008729295.1 Plectropomus leopardus | reverse complement strand
TCTCTTTAAGGAGATCTCTATATTGTCTTGAATTGAGGATGAATTAATATTTGAAGCTATAATGTTATACTATTGTGAAAATGGTTTCTCTGTGATTTGAAAGTGTTTTTAGTAACTTCAGTACCAGTGACATGCGCATGCTTGATGTGGTGCTTAGTCATGGTTAAGCTAACAGTAGATAGCTAGCGAACGAGCTAATGTAACTTTAAAGTAGCATTAGCTAATGGTGGAACAAAAGGAGGGAGCTTTCTAAAAAAGTGGGTTCTGCCCCGGGGGTGTTCACCTTCAGTGTGCCTGATGTGCATTCCCTGGCGTTAAGAGCCTCTCCTCACTTGTTGGTTAAACGAACAAGCCATAACCTAAAAAGTTGTTTAATGTTTTACCTTAACCCCATTAATAAACTTAAAGGAGATCTCAAGCCCAACTGTAACATCAAACAGAGATGATTTTGTAATTTTTATGATCATATATTCACAATGAAACACTCGGTTTTTAGAAGGTCCTCCACAAGGTAGGCTACTGTAACCATGCTAACAAACCAAAATCAGTCTCAACTTCCATACACTCAATTTTAAATTAAACATTTATTGATAAGGTGAGGTTCACTTAAAAAAGTTGGTGAGAAAATGATGTTGGGAGATTTTATGATTTCAGGTTAACCAATTTAACATCAGTGCTACCAAGCCTTTCTTTGCTTCATGAAACACAGATGTAGGGGAGGTAATTTTGACATAACATGAGGTCCCTAGGTAATTACAATCCTGTGTGAATGGGCTTTATGTCTGTGTTCTGTTTTTGGCCACTGTACCATGGCTATCCGTCTTTCTACCAGTCCACTCTCCGTATCGTGGTCCATGCAGGACTTCTGGACTCCAACCCAGCACACTCTGGTTCCCACACCAGACTGAGCTACTGCCGCCAAACTAGATCTATGAATAGTCAGGGCCATTTTTGGTTGGCCGCCGTGCCAACAGATCTGTTTGATTATTGATCATTGCTGCCAAGCTATGACTATTCATGTCAGCTCTGTAACTATCTCTTATCTCTCATTTTACTTCTCTATCTCTCTGTCTATCTCTATTCCTCATCCCTCTTTATCTATATATGGCCGCTGTGCCCAGACTATCTCTCCATATCTCCTCTCTATCTCTCTATGTGCTGTGATATATAAGTGTCATTATAAGAATTATAAGTTTCTATATCTGCGTGCTGAGCGGTTTTGAGATATTGACCTTTAAAGTTTTGCATTCCAAATAGCAAAAAGAGCCTTTTTTGTTTTCTAAATAAAAAGTCCCAAAATACATACAACTTTTATGAAACACCTCAAATAATGTTAAATTCTCACAGCAAAAGAATAATAAATTTGACAAAAATTTCAGATATTGCTGTGGTGGCGATTTGTGTTGTGCTTGGTTGGTTTGATTATGCAGCCGTGCCATGACTACCATTATCTGTCATCTTGGATCAATTAGTTTAGATCTGTATGATCCAATAATTGTAGAAATTGAATATTGCACTCTGCTTTTATTATTTTTTACACATACACACACACAGACCCTCAGGACCTATAGACATGCGTTAGTTGCAGACCGATGTCGGACTGATGGAGCTGACACATACTCAGAGCTCCAAGCAGTTAGAGCTTCAGTGCTTTGCTCAAGGGCACATCCTCCAGTTTCCCCATCAAATCCCTGCAGACTGAGCTATCGCCGCCCAGCAAGGTCTACAAAAAGTAAGTGGCATTTTTATTTTTCATGTTTGTGTTGTGTTTAGGGCTGAGGCGACGCCTCGACATAATCAATAATGTAAATACGTCGATTTACGTAACGTGCATTGACACGTTGCAAGGAGGATGTAAGGCCTGTTTCACACAGCGTGTAATGAGCACAAGATGTCAGCCTCGCTGAGCAGCGTTTCATGCGTGTGGTGTTTTCACATACAGCATCACTGCTGCGTCACTGCAGTGTTGCTGCCTGTTGCTAAAAATAATGTATTTCTGTATTAAAAAGCACAAATTCCACTAATTTATGAAGTCATGCAAGCTCCTGCACAGCCGACAACCAGGTGCTGTAAATGTTTCAAATTAAAAATAGAAATACAGCACTCATAACAGCAGGCAGGGACGCAGCATTGACGTAGCAAAAATGCTGGATGTGTGAACACCATACGCATAAAACACGCTGCTGCTAGGCGACGCTGACATCTCGTGCTCCTGAGGCACGCTGTGTGAAACGGGCCGAAGGCTAGACTATTTAAATGCAGAAAGAATGTACTAGTTATGAATATTTCTGTTAGAAAAAAAAGTTGTAGTGTTATTAAAATTGCACTAATTTTATTGTAAGATGTTTTGTTGGACTTCTAGATTTGAGGTTTGTCACTGTAACAAAGAGTAACTATTTTGTTACTCCTCCTAAAAGTGACGTGAATTTTACATTGTAATATTTATTTTGCTGTTGGATTGCTAAATGTAGATTGCACTACATTCCTTTTACTTGAATGGAACAAGTGCTTGCATTAATTTCATTTTGGAGACATTTTATATCAGACTGTAAAACACAGATTACCAGTTAAGAGTGGGCTATATTTTGTTGGGGAATAATGGCCTGCAGTGTATACTCTTTTATGATTGAAGATTATTGAACAAAATTTTGAAATATAAATGACAAGTTTTAAAATTGAAAATTTAAAAATTATTTTCGTTAAATCTGTTGCTGTATTAATCGAGTAATAAAAAAAATAATAGATTGTTAGATCTCGTTAGATCGTTAGTTAGATAGTTAGAATAGATAGAATAGTTAGAAAAACTCAATAGATTAATCAATAAGATTGTCGTGCAGGTGTGTTAGGTGCAGCCCTAGTTTTGTTTTGGTTTGCCACCGTGCTGACCGATCTGTTTGAATCTGTCATGGCCACTGTGCTGACATGCCTGTTTGGTTATCTTTAATGCCTGCTGTGCCATGACTATCCCTCCATATATCACCCTACAGTGTCTTTCCCTCATCTTTCCATCTGTATCTCTATTTATCTCTATCTCTGGCTCATCTCTCTTGCCTCTCACATAAGATATGTAGTGTTTTTATTTTCTTAAAATCTGTCATGTGTTTTTGGTTGGCCGCTGTGTCGACTTATCTCTTGGAATGATCTTGTATGGCCGCCGTGCCACGACTGTCTGTTATGCTTCTATATATATATTTTTAGCTTGAATCAATATTGATACAATAATATATTATTATTAATCCCTCAATGGGGAAATTCAGTTTTTTTTTTTACTCTTGTAATCCTTACACACACAGATACACCAAAAATACACATATTGACACACAGGACCTGTTGGCATGTCAATAATTGTAGAGTGATGTCAGAGAGATGGAGCTGCTAGATAGTGAGCGATTTAAGCAATTATGGCTTCTTTCTGGTTTTCACCTTAAGCTGTCTGTGTACTACACCGTCAGAAAAAGGGGTATGGTTGGGGTTCATGTTCTTTAAGGTACAGCTGCTGTTGATGTACTGTCAAAGGGTCATAGTTGGTCCATAAAATACTCATCATGTCGTCATCTAGGTTGAAAGGGAACATATCAGTACCAAACTGAGAAAAGGCACATGTCTGTAAAATTTTTATGACATTTAGGGGTACAAATACAGAGATGTCAGTCTGTGACCAAAATGTTGTTGGGAGATGGGATGGTCATTGTGCAAGGAAAATTGTGAAGCTCAGTTAGTGTATCTACGGGGGCCCTTCTGTGCGGAGTTTGCATGTTCTCCCCGTGTCTGCATGGGTTCTCTCCGGGGTCTCCGGCTTCCTCCCACAGTCCAAAGACATGCAGGTCAGGTTGATTGGTGACTCTAAATTGCCCTTAGGTGTGACTGTGAGCGTGAAAGATTGTATGTCTATATGTGTTGGCCCTGCGATAGTCTAGTGACCTGTCCAGGGTGTACCCCACCTTCCGCCTGATGACAGCTGGGATTGGCTCCAGCC
>NW_024627458.1:0-4160 GCF_008729295.1 Plectropomus leopardus | reverse complement strand
AATATTTAATAAACTTATTATAATTTTTTATTTAAATTTTGATTGCATTTTGTGTTATTTTTGTTTCACAATATTTTACTTTATTTTGTTTTATTTCCATTTCTGTACCTATTTGAATTCCACCACTATACATATATTTTTTTGCTTTTTTAATAGTTGTCTGTGCTGCACATCACAGTGACTGTAAGGAATCACAATTCCCCAACTAATAATAAGTATGAAAATAACAAGTATGTGAAATATAAAAATGTTGTGATGTTTAAAACTAGCTTTTAAAGTATTAAGACTTAAATTTTTTTTAAATGCTATGTATATAAAGTTGCTACATTACCTCATTACCTCAATGCTACATTACAAAGTATAAAACTAGAAGGTAAAGTTTCAGGAATATAAATTATGTATTATGACCCAACATATACAACACAATATATTACAATTCAATAGAAATAAGAATATGTACAATAAATTAATATATTTAAAGATTTGGAATGAAAGAAAAATACATGTAACACAGTATTTTTACATTCTATTTTTGCTACTTTTACTTCACTAAAGGATCTGAATACTTCTTCCATCACTGCATATGTCGTGGAAAAACGTCAACAACCTTTCGTTTTTGCTTTTTTCCATGACAAAGATGAGACACTGATGAGCAAAAATATATCTCTGATAATAAAAACTATGATGAAATGAATCTTTTGTTTTCCTTGACAAGATGAAATATGATGAAAACCTTTGAGGTGGACTTTTGAGGATCAAAAATGAGACATTTATTTATTTATGTATTTATTTTTTTGTCAGTCTGTTTTTGTTTTTTCTTGCCAGGTTTAGTTGCCAATAATTTGTATACTGTTAGTTTTATTGTTATGTATTGAGTTTTCTTTGTCCCCCCTGCTTTGCAAAAAGGTCAATGTCTAAAAAAAAAAGTATTTTTTTAAAAAATAGACAGTATTTTTACATTCTGTTATTGCCACTTTTACTTCACTTACAGGTTTGAGTACTTCTTCCATCACTGCATATGTCGTATATATACGTACTGCAGGTTTAAATAATCCCAGTGTTCAATAATTTGTCTATAAAACAGCAAACGTGAAAAGATATTTTGAACGGTTAATCTGAGCGTTGACCTTTGACCTCACCTTGCTGTGGGTCTGCGATGGGGGCCAGAAGTTGACCAGGTTGGGTCCTGCCTGCGTGAGCGGCATGCTGGCTTTGGCTCGGCTGGTCAGGTTGTGCAGGACGCCGCACTCGTTGACGCTCTGCAGGTCGCTCAGGTCCTCGCACAGGTCCAGGTCTGAGGGGTTACACTGCGGAGGACAGGGGACGGAGACACGCTCAGTCCATTCAAGTGTTGACAACAGGCAGAGAAAAACTCAGAAACATTCAAAAAATAAGTTACCTTTTCAATCTCGTACTGCGTCACATCGTGCAGCGAGCCGTCCGTCTGCAGGCGGACTCTCACTCGGCCTTCTGGGAGTTCAGGTGTGCCCTCATCAGGCTTCAGCTGAGTGGCTGAAACGAGTACAACCAATCAGAGAGCAATAATCCCCCACTGATGCCATCACACCTGCTAATAATGCAGATTAAATTACTCAAATAAGATTTTTTTTCCTTTGCTGAAGTAAAAGTACCAACAAAACAGTAAAAATACTTTGTTACAAGTTAAAGTTAAAATAGGAAAAAAAGCCAACGAGCAACTTGACAAGAAATTGTCTGCAAATTGCAAGAAATTGGTAAAAAGTGAAAATATGTCATGAAAATTAGTTTCTAGAAAAGAGAGGATTCTAGAGATTTTTTTTGAGAACTATATATATTCTTATTATTATAACCATGTAATTAAATTATGTTAGAGGGACATTTTCTTAATTTTCTTATTATATAATTTTTGTTACTTATTTACTTGTTTATATTTTTCTGTTATCTATTCATTTATTGATAATGTCCTGTTAATTTTTGGGCCGTGTCTTATTAAGTTCTTCATTGCGTTGTACCCTTGTTCTGAAAAGAAATCAAACTAATTTGATCAAGTTTTAAAGGGTTAATATTACGTCTGTATCAATACGATGGGTCGTCATATGATTAAAGGGAGAGAGAAGCCACTAAGTCCTGATACTCAAATCTGTTTTAATATTTTGAAAAATGTTATAATTTTTGCTTTTGATGTCTTTTTGTTCTTTACTGTATTATTCGTGCACTAGACTGTACAAAAATAAATGAATAAAAAACTCCAAAAATCCAAAGCATGACAAGAAGATGCCCAAACTACACAATGATTACTTTGTAAGAGCTCACAATTACAAAAAGTTTGGGAACTATTGTCTAATATCCAATTATATGCTGTGTTTTTATTTTGTTTCCAATGTAAAATCTTAATCTGACAAATAAGAAATTGTCACACAAAAAAAAAGTAAAGCAGTAAGAAGTATTAAAGTCCTGCTGAAATGTAGTGGAGTAAAACTATTAAGCATGAAAAAATATAAATACTCGTATGACTATAGCTATATTTATGCCTCTGAGCCTGTTAGGCTTAAATCTCTGATCCCTGCATGTAAAAGGTCAAAGGTCAGGGGGGCCATATGAGGGTCTAACAGGATCGTGACGGTATGGAGGGACACAATGAGCAGACGGATGCGGAGCAGCGTCAGCAGACACATGTCGACTCTGCTGTAACCAATAATGTAACATGATATGTTCTGTATGTGGAACAACAGGCTGACGGATTACTGCAGACTGCGTGGATTATCAGCACACGTTATGTCCGCAGTCATGTTCGCACCACAGTGGATACAAATATGACATTTAATCTCTAATAATTAAAATGAACAGGATCGTCATTAGGCCCCGAGCACGAACCGGGGAATTATGCAAGGAATTATTATTTTTCTCCCCACTGAATCGCATTTTAGGAGGCCTAAACATGCCCAAAAACCGGCCTGGCAAAAAAATTCGTATTTTGGTGGTTTGGTGGTGCAGCCCCAGTGCCCAGTTTAATCGACATTTATGAAAATCAGTACATTTAAGTATCTTTCAAAATGTGCATCTGGGCAGGACGTCGCCCATTTTGAATTTTGTGCTGATTTTTAGTGATTACAGGCCTCGTACTTTTGCAAACTTGTACTACAGGATTAATCCGATCGACTTCAAATTGGGTGTGTCCGATCCTAACCCCTTCATGATTAAACGTTATCAAAGGTCCGCACAAAACTTTTACGGTTTTCCCCGTGGCGCGGCGAACAATTTTGATGTCTCGCGACAAAACAGGAAATTGTTGTAACTTTGTCTGATCTGCCTGAAACTTCATATGCTTGATAAGGGACCCGCCCTGAACACATCTGTATGACAAAATTCACCAGCTGTAATAGCGCCACCTACTGGCAAGAGCAAGCAAGCCTTGAGGGACAGTTATCATTGGATTTACATGATATTTACATGGTTTGGTCTAGAAATTATCTAAAGAAAGATGACATTGAATTTGTGTCCTCTCCACTGCCACCTAATTGCCGCTGGAAGTACTACACCATGTGAAACAGCTAACTCCAGGGTCCAACCTCTCTGCGTGCATTTTTCGACTTTCACAGTTATGAACGACCGCTTTAGTTGATGTCCCATCAGTACCGCGACACACATGTGGGTGCGAGAGCCCGTTTATCGACGCTTACAGCTTTACGTTCACTTGTATTGGCTTAAAATTTATCATTTGTGCTCAACAAATATTTCCTGAGTGTTTGTGTGTTTGTGTGTGTGTGTGTGTGTGTGTGTGTGTGTGTGTGTGTTTTCACATCTCACCCAGGCTGTAACCGTCCTTGTGGACGTACCACACAGTTCCAGCTTCATACCAAACGTCTCGCACCTGAAGGACAAACAGAGGAGCAAAGACAAAACAGAATAAATGAGTGAAATATTAATATAATAGATGGTTTCTGTGTTAGTACGTTAGGGCAATCCTATGATGCCATACAACAACACCTTTCTAAATTAAAGAACAAAGTAGTCTAAAATTTAAAATAATCACAAACTGTAAATTGTACATGTTAAACTGGGCGATGGCAGGAATATGACAGCAAAAATATCAATAAATGGATTACAAAAAGTAAAATTTAAAATGAAAGTGATCTGATAGACATAATAAAAATGTTAAGGATGATGTCTTTAATTTAATT
>NW_024627457.1:0-2594 GCF_008729295.1 Plectropomus leopardus | reverse complement strand
TTTTTTTGGCATTTTTCCTTCAGTTTTGTTGTTGCTGCTGTTTTTGAAAAGAACAACTTTTGGGTTTTTTTAAACAAACTACAAAATTACAACCTTTATTACCTTTATTATTCCCCGACTTCTCCAAAACTTTCAGGGTATATTTAGTTTTCCAAAACTTTTACAGGCCTGAAAACTGCTATCAGCAAATTCAATGACTTTTCCAGGTTTTTCAGGACCAAATGAAGCCTGATGCTCTGAGAGCAGGCGACATCCTCCTTTAAGTCACAATAATATAATAACGATTTCTTTCTTAAGACTTATAACTTATTTAATTTTTTAAATGTCACATCGGTCATGTTGACACACTGTTGCCGTGGCAACAAAGAACATTTAGTTCCTGCTGGAGAGAATCAGAGGTTTGAAAACGAATCGTGTGACAGTTTGTGACTACGTTACCCAGAAGCCCACAGAAGCAAACGTGTGTAAACAAACCCAGAGTGAATTTTATTTATCAGGACAGAAACAATAAACAGTTCAGAGGTTACAGCCGAGGAGCAGGAGGAGAGGGGGGTTGTGGGTAATGACTCATATACTAACATCAGCGTGCAGACACACACACGCGCGCACACTCACACACTCACACACACAAGGAACTACTTCCTGTCTGCACAGGAAGTCAGCAGAGAGAATCATGGGAAGCTGTCGTCGTCATCTTCGGCCATTTCTTTGGCGAACTCCAGATCCTGCTGCTCACGCTCCCGACGCTCCTGAACGCACCACAGAACACACACACACACACACACACACACACACACACACACACACACACACAAAGACTTTTTTAGGCTTTTTTAAAAACACAGAGAATGAATTTTAACTTTAAGGTCAAACTGACAGAATTTTTAGCCCAGAAATAATTATTCACCAAATAGTTTAATTAAATAGGAACGTGTTAATAATAATCACATTCAGACGTGAGTTATGAATCTTTGTGAGGCGTCTTTTTTATTTAACCCTTTGAAACCTGAGCAAACTGGTTGGACTTCTTTCAAACACATGAGAGGGCAACAAAAAAAACCAAAATGTAGCAGGAAATTTGTTTAAAAAAGGCACAAAAAAATTACATGAAAATTAATAAAAACAAAACAAACAAAAAAAATCAAGACTTTGAAAAGGTGCTTAAAAATTATACTATATATTATTAAAGTTAAGTTTAAATATTTAATTTTCACAATAATATAGTTTTTTCCTACATTTTTTCTCTTTTTTCCCGACATTTCATATAAATAAAAAATGAAATAATATTTTTTTGCTATTTGTGGAACATTTTTTTATAAATTTGTTCCCCACATTTTTGAAAGAAATTGCATCATATGCTCACAGTTCAAAGGTTTCAAAAAACATTAAGACCATTTTCAAAAACTCAAGACTCTGTTCTCAAACGTCAGACTTTTTCAGGCCTTAATTTAAGGACATTGAATTCCAGACTTTGAGACTTTAAGGACCTGCGAGGAGTGACGGTTTAAAGCTGCGCTCTCTCTGATGGACAGCAGGGGGCGCCTGCAGTCCGACTCTCCCGCTCGTCTCCATGGAGATTAGTGTTACTACACTTATAGGATTTCGGGGTAATTCTGGGTAATTCTGGGTAATTCTGGGTGCTTTTGGAGTCTTAGATGAGACTGACATCACAGGATGAATTATTATTGTAAACGTGTGTATTTTTTAACGTCTGGGTGTCGTCCTGATTCACACACGTCTGACTTTAAATCACGTCTGTATTAATATTTCCATCGAATTTTGAATAAAGTGCAGGAACTAAAACGAAAAGTTAAATTAAATTAAAACCTCGTTCTACGAAAAATTAGTTTTAAAGGAGGAACATTTTAAAAATGCACAAATATAAAATATTCAAACTTAGATCATTCTGCTTTAGAGTGAAAATAATAATAATGACTTATTACTACATTTTACAGGCTTTACAGGAGTGTGTGTGTGTGTGTGTGTGTGTGTGTGTGTGTGTGTGTGTTACCTCTGCTGACTCCAGGTCTTTGTTGTAAGCTTTGGGAGGAAACCTCATGGCCTGAAGAGACGCAGACACACAATTATTCACACTGAACCGTTACAGTTATTAACGCTTTCATCCAGTCAGTTACAGGTTAATCATTAACGGTTATAACTAATCAATAACAGTTTGAATTCATCATTAATAGTAATAATTAGCAGAAAGAAGACAGAATGTAAATGTGTTAAGAAAATACAAATTAAAAAAATTAAAATCACATTTTAAACAGGTGCGTGTCTCACACTGAGGGACATGTTGTGGATGTCTCAGGTGTGTGGACAGGTGTGTGTCTCACACTGAGGGACACGTTGAGGATGTCTCAGGTGTGTGGACAGGTGCGTGTCTCACCTTGACGGACATGTTGTGGATGTCCAGGCAGAAGGAGATTCTCTGGTGGAAAGCCAGCTGAGGCTCTCTGGTCCCGTAGATGTCCATCGTCTCTTTTGATTGGACGAAGCCTTTCTCGTGGTTGATGCTCGCCTCGATCACTCCGTCACGGATCGCCTGAAGGACACACACACACACACACACACACACACACACACACACA
>NW_024627456.1:0-1687 GCF_008729295.1 Plectropomus leopardus | reverse complement strand
TGACTTTACATACTGACTCTAGACTCTACATACTGACTCTAGATTATACATACTGACTGTAGACTCAGGACACTCTAGATACTAGATGCTAGAATCTGGAGTCAGTGTCTTGGTTCTAGATACTGGTTCTGGATAGTGGGTCTAGATACTGACTATAGATTTTAGGTAGAGTCTAGTCTCAAGAGTAAGTATCAAGTATCTACAGTCAGCATTGAGAATCTATACTGACTATAGAGACTAGATTCTAGAGTCAGTTTCTAGGGTATTTATATTGACTCTCAACCCTAGATATTGACTCTAGACTTTAGATACAGACTTCAGATTCTAGACTTTAGAGTCTATCGGGGTATAAATACTAACACTTGACCCTAGATATTGTTTTTGGTATATCGAGTCAGTAAAGAGTGTCAGTACTGACTCTAGATATTAGAATCTAGAGTCAGTATCTAGACTCTTGAGTCAGTGATCTGCAGCTTGGCAGGCGTCTCCCGTAGATGTCACATAATCTCCTCTTCCTCCTGATGACAAAGCCAGCTCATATTTATGTAATCAGAACGCTACTTTGATATCACTGATGCGATTCGTATAAAATCTAGAAATTTAACACATCTGTGATTTGGAGAAGCAACGTCAACATTTTCTTCTGAGAGGTGCTCCTAAGAAAAAACAGTTTCCTGATTATATATGTGTGTTTTTTCTATCTGCATGAGGTCATCTGGGCCTCATTCAAGAACACACACACACACACACACACACACAGACAGAGGCTCATTCCTGGGAGGAGGTGTGTTGTTGTCCTGGTGTGTTTACTGCAACAGTAGCCTCTGACTTCAGACCGCAGAGGTTTTGGCGAGCAGAGACTGTGACTAAGGCCGACTCTAACTGCTCGCAGACAAACTGATGTTAAAGGTGCATTCTGTAACTTTTCTCTCTTTTTCTGTTTATTCACATCAGTGTCGTCACTCCGCCGACTGTTTACCGGAGCGCTCCCTCAGCTCCCTGAACTGTCCACAGGAGTTAGTGTCATATCAGCCGGACAGGTACACTGACTCAGAAAACCACAGTTTACGTGTGTGTATGTGTGTGTCTGTGTGTGTCTGTGTGTGTCTGTGTGTGTGTGTGTGAAGGGAAAACGTCAGTCATTTAAACAGCATGCAAGAGCTCCGGCAATGAAAAGTCAAAAGTTGAAGCTGAAGATGAAAAAAACTAAAAAAAAAAAAAAAAGATGCAGAAGTTTATATCAAACCTGAGTCAGTGAAAATCTGAGTCAGGATGGAGACTCTATACTGAAGATCCTAACACTAGATTTTAGATACTGACTCTAGACTCTAACTGCTGACTCCAGACTCTAGAGTCAGTGTCTGCAGTCAAAAGTCAAGAGTCAATATCAAGAGTCTAGAGTCAGTATTTACAGTCTGGAGTCGGTATCTAGAGAGTTCTGATTCTAGATACCGACTCTAGTTTCAAGAAACTAACTACATTCTAAATACTGACTCTAAACTCTAGAAACCGACCCTAGACTCTAGACACTGACTAAAGGCTCCAGATACGGACTCTAGACTTGTAGATAATGACTCTAAATACTACATACTGACTCAAACTCAAAACTCATAATGACTCTAGACCCTGGACACACACAAACACACACACACACACACACACACACACACACACACACACACACACA
>NW_024627455.1:0-1281 GCF_008729295.1 Plectropomus leopardus | reverse complement strand
GGTGTTGTCATGACTGAATAAACTAAACTAAACTAAACTAAACTAAAAAGAGCTGTACCCGACTCAGAATTGTGTCAGTTGAATCGGATTTTGCAGTTCATTACGATTATTCAGGGAAATGTACTGCTAATTTAAAAAAATAAATAGATAAAGAAAATTATTTTTCACAAAAGCTATAGAAAATATTAAGAAAACATTATTCATAATTATAATAATTGTATATTTCAATTATGTTACAGAATTATTATAATTTTAAGTACTTTTTCTAAATACTTTTTTGACAAGATTTACTGCTGTGTTTTGTTTTGGTTTTTTTTTTTGGTGCAAATTTCCAATTTTTTTTCCTATTTTTTGGTTCATTTTGTCTAAGGTTCATTGTCTTAGTAACATTTGACGAGTTTTCAAAGGGTTAATTACTGCAGGGAAAACTTTCCAACCCTCATAAACTGTTCCTAATTCATGTATTCACAGTATGTGAAGAAGAATCCGGTCATGACATGTCTATAGCAAATTTTAAGTCAGCAATTAATTTTTAATGGATGTTTCAGAGAGCAGGAGAGTGTGTTTCTTAGGTTTCACATCATTCCTTTGTGGAGGAAAAAGCTTCTATAATGACAGAATTTCATGTCCTATTTTACCTAAGACATGAAAACTTAAAATAAATAAAGACATTTAAAAAAATGTAGCACCTGTGCAAAAGTATAACATTTGGGTCTATGTAGGGGAAGTGATCAAATATTAAGCTAACTTAATGTCATCTGAGTTTTTACTGCTGTTAAATGTCCAAACAGGTCAAATTCGACCGCAACAGTAAGAAAGGGTTAACCTGCACGGACCTCCCTCTGACATGTCGCAGTAAGTTGGACTTTTGTGAGGATCCAGTTTGTTATGTGTTTGACTTTATCTGCAGGTGGTGACCCGTGACTCGTTATTCAGACATGAACATGCAACATGTTCAGTTGTATGTTCCTGCCCCGCGGCACAAACAACAGGAAAACTGCCGCATCAATACCACCCAGCAGGGCCTAAAAAACACGGAGTGCTCCTTTAACTGGGCCACAGAAAGAGAACGTGTGTGTGTGTGAGTGTGTGTGTGTGTGTGTGTGTGTGTGTGTGTGTGTGTGTCAGTGAGATGGAGAGACAGGAGGGAAAATGGGCCTTGTTTGTGTTTATTGAGGTCATTTTTAATTTGCTGCTGGACTGTCTTTGCCCTGAGGACATGTAAAACACACAAACACACACACACACACACACACACACACACACACACACACACACACA
>NW_024627454.1:0-3118 GCF_008729295.1 Plectropomus leopardus | reverse complement strand
TCCTGTCCTCCGCCCTGTCCTCTGTCCTGCTGTCCTCTATCCTGTCCTCTGTCCTGTTTCTGTGATTTTGCGTCTCCTGTCTTTTCTGTCGTCGTCTCTCTCGCTCCGTCACGTTTCCTCGTTCGATGTTTTTGGTTTTCTTTCCTCTCCTGACGTCCTGTTTTCTTGTCTCATCTTGTCTTTTTATGTCCTCTTGTGTCTCATTATTTGTCTTTTATCCTGCAGTCACTTTTACTTTCATGTGTTTAACCCTTTGAAACCCGAGCCACTGGCTTGACTTCTTTTAAAAACACAGGAAGAAAAGACGAGTTACAAGAAGAATTTTTAATTAATGAATATAAATTATTCTTTTTTATAAAAATGGCTCATTTTTTCGGCTTTTTGGACATTTCCTTCCAAGTAAATCAGAGCAGTTTGTTCAGGTTTCAAAGGGTTAAATTCTCATTTTGTACTCATTTTCTCATTTTTGTCTCCTGTCCTGCTGTCTGTTTTTCTTGTCTATTTATTTAAATTTTCTGTCCCATCATGTCCAGTTCTCGTCTTGTGTCTGTCTCATGATGTCCCCGTTGTCTGTATTGTCTCTGGTTGCGTCCATCGTCTGATCAGCCGCCGCGGCTAGCTGTGATGGAGATGTATAACTCCTCCCCTTGGAGAGTCCATCATGTCCGGTTGGCTGGAGAATGTCCGGGGACTCATCGCTCCGCCCCCCACCAAAAACGCCACGCCTCCCGCGCCGCCTCCTCCTCCCACCCCGCCGTCCGTCTGCGTCCCAGCGTGCAGCCTGCTGGACGCAGACAGCAGCTGCACGTCAGAGTGAGCGTTGGCCACCGTGTGGCGCCGCATGCCGCCGGACTTCTCCAGGTAGGCCTCGCCCTCCTGCTCCACCAGCGGCGCCAGAGACGCCGAGTCAGAGGAGCAGTGATGCTGAGTGACGGTGATCTCCGGCTGGGACTGGTCGCCAAGCAACGAGCTCGGCGACCGCAGATGGCGAGACTCTGGAGGACGAGACGGGAGAGAAGCGCTGAGTGACACGAGAACTCAAAAACCTCACGACAGTCTGAAAATCGAACGAAGACTCAATCAATCAATCAATCAATCAATCAATCAATCAATCTGTTTTATTGTGAAGCTCTTTCGTATGAAAGGTGCTCTAAAAGTGCTCTGTATAAAGCTGGTTATAATAATATGATATAGTTGTCTATCGTATCATTTTTATTATCATTACGATTTTATTTGATTTTTTAAATCATTGTGAGACTGAGCAGAGCGTTCATGTTCTTCAGGCTGATGCACACTAAAAAAATGCTGAGTTTAACCCTTTGAAACCTGCAGTGACATCACTTTCCTCAAAAAAAAAATCTAAATAACATATTTTAAATTATGTTCCTAAAGTATAATTTTTAAGTACTTTTTCTGGATCATTACCTTGTTGTTGTTTTTTTGTTTGTCTTTGTTTTGTTGTTTTTTAAAGTAATTTTCCAGTAATTTTCTTGTTTTTGGGTCATATTTTCTTTCTTTGCTCACTGCTTCTTCCCATGTTTTTGTATGAAATTAAGCCGATTTCTTAGGTTTTCAAAGGGTTAACTTCGGTCATGCGTCCTGCTGAGGGAGTCAAAATGATTGCGTCCCTGCTGGTTTGTGTGGGACACACTGGGACGCCCTCACACAGCAGGATTGTTGCAGCGGCCTCGCACAGAAACGCCTCTCTGCTGCCAGATTAGCAGCTTTAATCTCATCAGGATTTCAGCTGAAACCTGAGTTACACAAGAAGCTGCTGAGCTGAGAAGCTGCAGCTGATTTCTGGTTCGTGGAGACAGAACAACTTCAAACAGCAGCTGTTTGTCCTCGAAATGATCCAGCTGTTAATGAATGTTGTGTTACATCTGACGGTCCGGATCATGACAGTAGCAGCGTTTATTCTGCGATTTTATTTTGCTTAAAGACGGTGAAGATCATGTTTACCTCCTTTACTCTGACTTTATTCAAAGATTTTGGTCGGTTTTTATGTTAAGAATTTACTTTTTAAATAACAACCAGCAAAAAAAAAAGTTCCTCAGAGCAAAAAAGACTGAAGACATCTACAGCAGAGACACTCAACCTGCCGGGGACAAAGTCACAGCAGCCCCAGACATGTTTCGAAGATTTTTTAGGATTTTAGGACATTTCCAGGAATTTAGGACATTTTGAGAATTTAAGCATGTTTCCAGGATTTCAGGAAGGTTCCAGGACTGTAGGATATTTGGAGGATTTTAGGCCATTTGTTTGGATTTTAGGACTTTTTAGGGATTTTATGATATTTCTAGGATTTTAGGACATTTTTTATTATATTTTAAGACATTTCTAGGATTTTAGGATGTCCACAGGCCGTAGATTGAGCATCACAGTACGAGAACTTGAGACTTGATGCTGCTGCTTTCAGACAGACGATCTGACCTGATGAGAAACAAACTTTCATTTCATAAAACATCGCAAATCACACCACCTGCAGAAATCCCAAATATGTGGACGGCAGAAATGTCTCACAGGGGACATGTTGTTGTTTTTCCATGGTATCATGAAGCGTCTCTGAGCGGCAGACTCACCCAGCAGCAGCTGGTCCCTGCTGTGCACAACGTTACTGAGATACGGAGACACCACCATCTCCACCAGACGCTCCAACTGGAAATACTCCAAACTGGGAGCTCCAGACTCATGGACGCCCTGATGGACAGAGAGACAGATGGACAAAAGGACAGACAAACAAAGGGAAAGAGGGACAAAGGGACAGATGGACAGAGGAGATATAACTTCTCTTTAATGCTCTGATTTGTGCTCCAGAGTCTCAGCAACACCAGTTAAGTCCAAAGTTCTTATAACTTAGTGTGTTTGTGTGTGTGTGTGTGTGTGTGTGCTTGTATGTGTGCATGCGTGCCTGTGTGTGCGTGTACCTGCAGCACCAGCAGCATCTGTGTGACAGGCGGAGGGACGGACGCTGCAGTTGGCAGAGTTTCCTGCAGGTGGAGCTTCAGCAGCACCAGGTCTCTGAAGGCCAACAGAGCCATCTGCCTGACTGTGAGCTCCTGACCCTGAAAACACACACACACACACACACACACACACACACACACACACACACACA
>NW_024627453.1:0-1512 GCF_008729295.1 Plectropomus leopardus | reverse complement strand
GTGCACTGAGCTGTTGATTGTTGAAGCTTTCAGACTGTCAGCATGTGAAGATTACAGCGTGTGTATGTTCTGCTGCCTATTAATGTGTCCCCTGACACACACACACAGACACACACAAACACACACACACACACACACACTCACACACACACACACGATATTCCTCGACTACCACTTTCACTCTCTCACATACACTCTCTCTCCCTCTATTTCCTGAATGCACGCTCTAATTCGTCCCTCGACACTCTCTCTGGACATCATGAACCTCAGGACTCTTTGAACAACGGCTGAAAGCAGAAAATGGATTTCAAAATGCCCGAAATGGAAAAAAAAATAACTAAAGAAGAGAGACATGAAAACGTCTGACGTGGGAGCATCTCAGTGTTGATACAGAAACAGGAGCGCTGCTCAGTAATACCAGCCTGTTTGCAGTTTGTTAAATACGGCCACTTTGACTGTGCTTTTGGCGTGTAATCCCCTCCGCTGGTATATGATGTCACGTCCACATGCTCACCTGATGGCGCCCAGCTGCGTATCATACAGACGCGAAAGGTATTTTTTGACGTTGGGATTGTACGCCGAAAGCACTGCAAAAGTGGCAGTTTTTAACAAATTTAGAATGAGAACAGGCTGTAAAGTATCTCTATGGAGACAAACTTTGCACAGATACAAGTAAGTGTAATCAAAGTCGGAGACATAAAACATAAAAAAAGGATCTGAACCCTTTGACACATGGATCAACATGATCATCTTTTCTTTTGCTACATTAAGACGCCTTTTGCAAGCATTTATCTTGCAAGCATATATCTATATATCACATAGTTTTATATTTAACAAATATTTGCATTTTTCAGCTATTTTCTAAGGTCAGTTCCTTTAAAATACATTTGTGTTAACTTTCCCTTCTTGTGCTGATTTAATTTCTTGCTTTCTTGCTCATTGCCTTTTTCCTAATTTGAAGAAATCAAACCCACTTGTTTTAAGTGTTAGTTGCTCATGCGGGCGTTTGAATGAGCATGACACAAACAGCGGCAGCATAATATATCACAAGTATTTTCTTGACAAATATACACATGATAGTTAAATGACGCTTAACAGAAAAAACTAATTAAGGAGAATAAAAAAGTAACAGCAGAAAAATAAAAGTTAATTCACATGAAATGTTCATGAACTTAGTACAGATACAAAAGAGACAGAACAGGACGCACATTAACACGTGTGCTGTATATGATGGATGTACAACAACAACAACAACAACACACACACACACACACACACACACACACACACACACACACAGAGTGTATATGCAAAAGTGACAGAGATAAATGGATGTTTGGGTGGCAGATTCGCTTCGACACACACATCAACAGAGAGTTTCAGTCAGCAGCACACACACAAGCACCGAGATGTTTGTGTGCAGTGTGTGTGTGTGTGTGAGCAGAAACACAAGAGCCAAAACAGAGTGTGTGTGTGTGTGTGTGTGTGTGTGTGTGTGTGTGTGTGTGTGTG
>NW_024627452.1:0-1824 GCF_008729295.1 Plectropomus leopardus | reverse complement strand
CACACACACACACACACACACACACACACACACACACACACACACACACGCACAACAGTATATTTTAACTCTCTTTAGTGTCTATGAAAGGAAGTAAATATCATGAATCTGCAACAAAGTGCTGGTGTTTGCCAGCACAGCTTCATAGCTCTGTCATAGTCACCGGCTCTCACTCTAATGCCTCCAGTGTGTCTGTTTTTGTGCGTTTATGTGTGTACGTCTATGTGTGTATGCGTCAGTCTCAGGAGAGGCACAGCTCGTTGGTTTTCTCAATGACGGCTGTCTCCTGCACTTGGCAGTCATGTGTGTGCATGTGTGTGTGTGTGTGTGTGTGTGTGTGTGTGTGTGTGTGTGTGTGTGTGTGTGTGCGTGTGTGTGTGTTTGTGTGAACATGTGTGAGTGCACACATCAGTGAGTGTGTGTGTGTGTGTGTGTGTGTGTGTGTGTGTGTGTATACGCACTGTGAAAACAACCTGTTGATGGGTTGTATTATATCTTGGCTTTCAAGTATAAAGCAGTTTCCTATCAGCTCAATCTATCTAGTTTCCTTTTCCAGATCACTACGCATGCACATGAACAAACATACTTGTGTGTGCATGTGTGTGTGTGTGTGTGTGTGTGTGTGTGTGTGTGTGTGTGTGTGTGGGAGTGTGTATGTGCCTGCTGCCCCTCCAGGATTTATTGTTGTTCTGTGGCCCAAAGTAAATGGATGACGTATCAGTCTTGTTTTCTCTCCCTCTATTGTCTGAGGATCATCTGGAAGTGTTTTAGACGCCGATGGCTCCTCAGTGCGGGACACTCTGAATCATTCAGAGACTCCCCATAACAATATTTCCATTGTTTATTTGTTTGTATCCCAGAGTTTTCCCTGTCTGGTTGGAGGAAAAGAGAAAGAAAGGTAGATGCGAGTAGCAGAGAATAAGTTTGCACAAGAATGAAATTGTTGGGAAAACTGTCCTGGGTCTGCACTGCAGGGCAATATCAGGGATTGGACTAGTTTTTTGTTTGTTTGTTTGTTTGTTTCAATAATCAAAAAAAAATCATTAGATTTGAAAAAGACATATACAAAAATTTAAAAATGTAAAAATGTCTATTTGCATCACAAGAACTTTGTGTACTTTATTATTGGGGTTTTTTGTGTATTATCATCTTTTTTTTCAGAATTTTTCTTTACTTTCTTTTCTGAGCTGTGTCCTAGTTTTAGACCATTTTGCTCCTTCTTCTTTATTATCATTTAATAAAGAAGAAGGAGCAAAATGGTCTATTTTTCAGGGGAAAATCTATAATAAAGGAGGTGAAAAATGATGACTTTCAGTTTAGAAAATTAAAGTCAGAGAATGTTACAAAAGTGCAGAAATATATTTGAGTACTCTGTATTATGCAGCTTATTTCTTACAGCCAAGTATCAACTGCATGCATATCGATAACACACAATCTTGTGTTATTGGTTGTTGTGTGTGTTGATAGATCAGGTGAAGTAGCAGATCTCTGCACACTCTCATTGTATTGTGGAGAAGTTACACCATCCTGTAATGTTCTCTCTTTCAGCATGAGATAATTCACACTGTGGTGGTGTGTGTGTGTTTGTGTGTGTGTGCGCGCATGTGTGTGTGTGTGTGTGTGTGTGTGTGTGTGCGGGCATGTGTGTGTCAGCGTCAGGTTTGCAGGATGTGCTGCGTGTGGGTCTGTCTTCCAGTAGTGTGTGCACATTTGTAATAGTGTAAGTGTAGGTGGCTATTGTACTGTACATGAATCTAGCTATTCTTCTGTGATGTCTTTGTGTGCATCTCACTGCTCATCCCACTGTGTGTGTGTGTGTGTGTG
>NW_024627451.1:0-3215 GCF_008729295.1 Plectropomus leopardus | reverse complement strand
TAGATGTATGTATGTGTATATGTACGACACTTCCCGTCGCTCATTTCGGCAGATGTGTAATAACAGAATTCAGCACGTGAACGGTTCGATGATTTTTCGTCGTCAGGCCGACTGTATTCACGCCGACGTTTCCCGCCTCTCCACGCGGGCCGTTTCCCTGCTGCTGCAGCCTGATTGGTCGGTTCGGCTGTGACGGTGTGTGCGTGCGCAGATGTGTGTTTATAAAGAGCGGCGTGTTCCTCTTCAGAGAGTCAGTGTGTGTTTCAGCAGTCAGAGCACAGAACAGAAAACAAAAAAAACACACAAACGGCGCCGGCGTTCACACGCACGCCGCTTCTCTCTGAGCCTCCGTCTCATAATTGGACTTAATCATCTGCTCTGACCGTAAACGCAGCGTCTGCGTGTGTTCAGGGAGAAAAGAGCGGAAATCAAACGCATCCTCTGCATTATTCATCAGGCCGCTCTCTTTCATCACTTCCCTTTTTTAAATACACTCTCCTTCTTTTATTAATAAACTCTCCTTTTTTTATTAAACTCCTTTTCTTTAAATGAACTTTTTTTTATCGAAACTCCTTTTTTAAATAAACTCTCCTTCTCTTTTTTATAACAAATTCCTTTTTTTTAATAAAAAACTCTCTTTTTTTATAAAAAACTCTCCTTTTTTTTTAACAAACTCTCCTTTAAATAAACGTTGTTCTCAGAGTTTCTTCGAGGGACAGTCCGCTCCGTGGGACTCGGCCAAGAAGGACGAGAACCGCATGAAGAATCGCTACGGAAACATCATCGCCTGTACGTACACACACACACACACACACACTTTTCATCATCTTCATCATCACTTTTCTTGTGCTGCTTTCACCTTTGACCTTTGAACCCTGAGCACATCGTGTCAAGAAATGAGTAGATTTGGGATTTTTTTTTCTGTCGTTTTATGACGAAATCATCAAAAGCTGATTTTCATGTTTGAGTATTAAATTAAATTCGTCTGATAATGAGACAAACTGAGATAATGTAGACTTTTTGTTTTTGGATTTAATTTGTTCAATTTAACGTGATGACGAGGATGTAAATGAGTGTGTGTGTGTGTGTGTGTGTGTGTGTGTGTGTGTTAGACGACCACTCTCGTGTGCGTCTGCAGCATCAGGACGGAGAGAACGGCTCCGACTACATCAACGCCAACTACGTGGACGTGAGTAACACACACACACACACACACACACTGACTCGGTTACCATGGTGACGGCGGTCATCAGTCAGCATTGGTTGCCGTTGACTCTGTGAACAAACTTTCAGAGGACACGTGTCTTTGCTGAAGGTTTTCCCGTCTCTGTGAGGACGTCTCTGCAGTGTGAGGACAGTCCGGCTGGTCCTCACAAGGCACGGACGTCCTGATGAAACGAGACAGACACGTTCGCAGACATTTACGTGTTTTTCAGCTTTCATGTTATGGTTCAGATCGTCTCTGCAGCTTCCTCTCTCTGCTGTCATTTTTTAACCTTTTAGGATCTTCTTTATGCATTTTAGGACGTTTTATTACTTTTTTAGAATTTTAGGATTTTTATTTTTTAATTTAGGATGTTTTTAGGATTTTTTTTAAACATTTATGCAATTTCATAATGTATCGAAGTCTTCAAGGCATTTTTTGGCTGTTTTTAGGATCTTTGGACATTTCAAGGATTTCAGCATGTTTTCCAGATTTAAGGATTTTTTTTTAGGATTTTAGGACATTTTGAACATTTCTAGGATTTCATATTTTAGGACGTTTTCAGGATCTTAGGACGTTCCTAAGATTGTTTCTAGAACTTTAAGACATTTCAAGTTTTTTTAGGACATTTGTCGGATTTCGGGATGTTTGTCGGATTTTTGGACATTTGTAGGACTTAAAAAAATAGAATATTCTGACATTTATGGATTTTAGAACATTTCTAGGATTTAAAAAAAATGTTAGGATGTTTTTCAGATTTTGAGACATTTCTGCGATTTTAGGACATTACAAGGACATTTTAGCATTTTAGGACATTTTACACGTGTTGGACGTTTCCTCAGACTTTGAGACATTTCTATAATTTTAGGACATTTTCAGTATTTTTGGACATCAGTGTCTCAGCTGTGTCCTCTGTCGGGGGTGCGGGGGCTCTATGTTAATGCTGTTTTATGTCTCTGACACCTTGTGGACACTAAAAGGACAAAAACTCTTCACTTTATTTTTACTGTCAGTTAGAAAATGTTTGGGTTTTGGGGGGCCACCAGGGCCCCTGTCAGGGGCCAGATCTGGCCCTCGGGCCGTATGTTGAGTAAACCGCACTCGGAGGGACCGTCGGCGGTCTTTGAGGTCACATGTTGTCCGTCAGGGGAGCGTCCTCGGCTCTGTCTCATGGTTGTTTGTCCTCTTGTTGTCCCACAGGGCTACCACAGACCCAACCACTACATCGCCACGCAAGGTGAGTCCGACACAGACACGTGTCCATGTCCCTCAGTGTGACGTCTCTTTGTCTCTGGTGTCCGTCCACAACAAACGTCCACAATGTGATCGGCTAACTTCGACATGTTCAACATCCGTGTTTAAGGCTGATGTTCGTTTACATGCTGAACGCCTTTGAAATAAACACGAAATGTTTTAAACGTAACTTTCAGAAAACACACACACATACACACACACACACACACACACATACACACACACACACACACACACACACACACACACAGTAACACACACACACACACACACACACACACACACACACACACACACACACTCTCTCCATATTCATGCTCACAGACTGACATGTTCCAACAAACACTCAGGTTTGTTCAGGAGGATGGATTCCTACCTCTGTGTGTGTGTGTGTGTGTGTGTGTGTGTGTGTGTGTGTGTGTGTGTCTGTGTGTGTGTGTGTGTGTGTGTGTGTGTGTGTGTGTGTGCAGCAGATTCTCGCTGTAAAACACTTGAGGACAGGAATGGATTAGCATGAACTAATTAGCTCGTCAAAACACAGACTGTCAACAGTGATTAAAAACATTTTCTTTGTGTGTGTATGTGTTTGTGTGTGTGTGTACGTGCACTTAATTTGAATTAATTAAAGGAGTCATTATAATTCATGTACAGCTCTGGTGTCGCCTGCTGATCTGCTGTCTAATATCAAGTTTTGTATTTGTATTTGTGTGTGTGTGTGTGTGTGTGTGTGTGTGTGTGTGTGTTTGTATTTGTATTT
>NW_024627450.1:0-1568 GCF_008729295.1 Plectropomus leopardus | reverse complement strand
TGTGTGTGTGTGTGTGTGTGTGTGTGTGTGTGTGTGTGTGTGTGTGTACCGTCTGATGTGGTTTCTTTTTTTTTTTTTGCATGTTGGGAAGTTCATGATGATTCGTAGTCCAAGAGTCAAAGTTGTGTGAAATCACAGGAGCGTCTGTGTTCATACCTGTGTGTGTGTGTGTGTGTGTGTGTGTGTGTTTGTGTGTGTGTGTGTGTGTGTGTGTGTGTGTTATGACAGGATGTCCAGTGTGACGGTTCCTCTCTGTTTCTTCAGGATGGCGACCGCCTGCTCATGCGTCGCTCCCTGCAGACTCTCTCCATTCACAGACAGGATCTGGTCGCCTCGCTTCAGACGGCCGTCCACCGCCGCCGCACCCTGAAACACACACCAACACCTGAGTCAAAAACCTGTTCGGTCAAATATCAACATTCACGAGTAACAAAAGTTATTAACACAACTAGAATTAACCCTTAAAGCCCGCTTTAATATCACACACACTCATATCGCTCTGCACACAAAATGCACTTTCAAACTCAAGCTTTAAAAGATATTATACATTAATATGATTTTCTGCTTTCATTGAGTTTGTTTTTCTAACCAGCATCAGTCCGAAACATTAATAACAAATATTTAATAACACTGATTTGATCCTTTACACGCCAGGTTTTTGTCAAGATGACTGTGACAGGTCACCTAGTGGAAATAGCATGTATTTCCTCCATATGCCAAATATGGTCAAAATGACCTCATCAGGTGGAAAATAGTCAAAATGACAAATTCAGAGTCAAAAGCCCAGAATGACACCCAGAAATAATACAAGTCCTGTTTTTCTGCTCTGATGGCTGTGGGATCAAAAATGTCAGTTTGAATGGGTTTCAATGGAGCATTTTTGGACCTGAACAGTCTGAATGTAACTATTTAGTTTCCACAGTGTATTTTAGACTTATTGTAGGAGCTGAGCTGCAAATTCACTGATTACACTCAAATACACAATCTGGACTACATTTAGGACACATGCATCAACACACACACAGTTATCACAACAGGAAGAAGAAAAGAGACTAAAGTGAGACAAACTGTCTCTAAGGGGTTAAAGTGAGGAGGAGAAACTCTCAGTCTCGTCTGTTAGGTTCAGACCTGATTAGCTTAGCTTAGCATAAAGACTGGAATCAGGTGGAAACTGCTAGCCGGGATCTGACCTTGCTGAAGACGGTCTTGACATAGATCGGCAGGTCTCCATGTGGACTCCCGAAACCGCCCACGATGCTGAAACCGAGTCCCTCAGAACCTTTCTCCAGGCTGATGCTACAGGGCCGCGGGCCCCTGAGGACGAGGAGGAAGGGCCACACACACCTGTTATCATACATACCCGTGTGTGTGTGTGTGTGTGTGTGTGTGTGTGTGTGTGTGTGTGTACTCACTCTGAATCGGCTGTGTGTGTGTCGGTGTTCGCTGACAGATTTGAGCTGCTGGACAAACTCTCCACCTGAGTGGCGATGGCGCTGATGTTGGTGTCCGCCACAACCTGATACACACACACACACACACACACACACACACACACACACACACACACA
>NW_024627449.1:0-2973 GCF_008729295.1 Plectropomus leopardus | reverse complement strand
ATTTTATTTATTTTTATTAATTTATCTATTTATTGTTTTATTATTATTATTATCTAATTAATTCATGTATTTCAGTTCATTTATAATCTGTTATTATAATTAAGTGATGACAATCAATTTAATATTGCATTGCAGAAAATTAAATTGCTTTTTTTTCAGTAGATGCGTTCACAGACGGATCTATAAGCAGCAGCGATACACACACCTGCTGCTGCAGCCGTGCTGCACATAGGACGAGGCAGCACTACTTTAACCATCAGTGCGTGAAGACGCCAGCGCTCAGTGTCCTCTTTTAAAACACACTGAAGAAGGTTAATATGGGAGAGAGCGACTTTTATTAGATGGAAATCATCCAACCAGAGCAGCCGGAGAGACACACGGAGCTCCAGAAAATGACAAAACAGTGACTAAAAGATTCAGATCTGGGCCAAAACAGTGTTTAATGGCCTTTAATAAGTAAGTATTGTAAAAGCTGGATTTGGATGACTCTGCACATACACACACACACACACACACACTCTCACACACACACATACACACACACAGCAAAAACTGGTGTACTGCATGTATTAAAAGGTTAGGTGCATTATATGGAATCTTTTGCAAATCTGCAGCTGTGAGGGCAGAGATCCAAACATCTGTTCAACCACTGGATCACAACTGTATGGCTATGTATGGACACACACACGCACGCACACGCACACACACACACACACACACGCGCACACACACACACACACACACACACACACACACACACACACACACACATACATTCATACATTAGGTCAGACTCAACATCTGTCCAGCTGGACAGCCCCTTCTGGTCTCAGGTCACTGCTTCCCGTGTGAGGATGCGCACGCACACACACACACACACACACACACACACACACACACACAGTGCAGATGTTTGGTTTCAGCAGATGGAGACGTTACAGCTCACAGTAGCATTAGTGGACGCCTCGCTTCAGAGGACGAGCGTGAGGACCAGTTTGAACGAGGGACAGTCTACTGGCTCTGCTTCAGGGGCCACTTCTGCTAAATGACAGGGGCCAGCTGCCAGCTGCAGTGGCCCCATACAGGTTTCTAGGATTCTGGGATGTTTCCAGCATTTTAGGATGTTTTAAGGATTTCAGGACTTTTCAGGACTAAGTCGCTGGTGATTTTAACCAACTCATCCTTCAACTCCAATGATGTAGCAGGAACAAGGACAAATTCAAGGACAAATTCAAGGACAAATTCAAGGACAAATTGTAACTAATAAAACAATTTTTCTAATAAATGTAATAATAAATCTACCTTCTTCCTCTTCTTCTTTTCTAGGATTTTAGCACATTTCTTGAATTTTAGGAGATTTATGATTTTAGGTAGTTTGTTTGGTACGACTTTTTTATTTATTTTGTTTTTATTGACAGCCAGAAAATTTACAAAAAGAAAGTTTCACAAACTTAACTTCAAGTCTGATTTGGCAACAATAAATCACAACACAATCAAGTGTTTAAAGGTAATAAATAAAGGTTGGCAGGTAAACAAGCAATTTTTACATTTCTTAAGACGTTTTGGAAGTTTCTAGGATTTTAGGACATTAGTGTCTTATCTAGGATCTCTGTCGGGGGGTTTGGGGGATCCTCCACTGGCGCTTTTCTGATAAAAAAGCATATTTTATGCACTCCGGGACCTTACGGATACGAAAAGGACAAAAATAATTCCCAGTGTGAATCACTTTATTATTATAGACCTTAAGTTGAGTATCTGTGCTCGAAAGTATTTCATATACCCTCCATATCCTCACACACATATCAGAGAGCTCAGGGTGTGTTGGTGCACGACACATTTTCCCAGGAACCCAAACTGTGTCACAGCCCTGTTTTTAGCGAGAGCTGCGGCATTCATTCACAAAGTCCCAAGGCGATGCTAAATGTATTCACTGTGGGTGCAGGGCGGGACATTTCTGAAAGCTTCTCATGTGGAGTACAGTAAAACCCTGTCCGCACCGTGTTAGTTCAACTTTAAGAGTCGAGTCTAAAAAAATGCATAATTTCCTCCCGCCTTTATGAAGGGCTCAAACATTCAGTCAGGATACACTCGATGTTGTGAATTCAGGGTGTGAGTGGAAAAATCCTGCAAGGCTGGAGAAACACAGTCGCACTCTGCAGCAGCTGTTCAAGACACACACACACACACACACACACACACACATCTCTGAATGCTAACACACACCTACACCTGCATACGGCTACTGTATAAGTTACATAAAAGTCTCAGATGGCTCAGCTGGTTTCTTTTCTCTCTCGTCTTTGAGATTCAAATCTACTGTCTGCAGGATTTTAAACGCATATTCTGCATACTGTGTGTGTCTGTGTGTGTGAGACTGAGTGTGTGTGACAACTTTTGCCCCCTGTCTACAACGCTAAACTTCCACCATAACAAGCGTAACTCACACACTGATAATGTAAATTCCAACAGTCTGTGCCTCTCTGTGCCAGTCCTCTGTGTGTGTGTGTGTGTGTGTGTGTGTGTGTGTGTGTGTGTGTGTGTTCATAAGCCAGTACAGTGTGTAGTTAATGCCACCTCTATAATCGGTGCTGATTGAGTACGGGAGGTCCCAGCCCACTGCCCCTTCACATTTTGTGGGTGGTCTTTATACTCAGACTAAACCACTTATTCCCCTTCCTCTCTCATCCTGTTAATCTGCACTGAAGCTACAATAGAACAGAATAGAACAGAATAGAAAACTCGACCCATGGCACTTTTTGGGGGTGATTTTTACATAACTCATCCATTTAAATGTTATTAAGGCTTAAACTTACGCATCATTTAGGGCGTGGCCACATTGAGTGGCACATGTCAGGCCTGTTGACAAGCTGCTACCATGGTAACAATGTTGGTTAGGTGACATAAGTGTGAGTCTACATTCATATAGAGTTTATCAACAAGTTCATGTTTATTGAAAATGTTTATATATATATA
>NW_024627448.1:0-2327 GCF_008729295.1 Plectropomus leopardus | reverse complement strand
GTGTGTGTGTGTGTGTGTGTGTGTGTGTGTGTGTGTGTGTGTGTGTGATTGTGATGTGTGTATGATTAAAATATTGAGTGTGCATTATAGAAATATGTGACTCTATACAAGTTTCTTGTAAATGAGCATGTTGTTGTAAATGTGTGAAAACACACACACACACACACACACACACACACACACACACACACACACACACAGCAGTATTATACAGGCACATGCTCTGGGCAAACAAAACCTTCAAAGTTAATCAACTGTCGAATTCACAGTAAAAATGTCCCTGAAATTTTCATCCTGTACTCAGTTTTGCCTCCACAGAGGATTTATTGTTTGCTGCCAACTCCACAAGTCTCTGTACGTACGGAGGGCTTCCAGTTAGCATGTAAACCCCGGCGTGCAGATACCGTTGTGTTTACAGACTTATACAGTGTGAATACACAATACATACCGTCATGTGAGAATTAAAGACATTTGACATATAAGACAAACAAGACAAGACGGGACCAAGTGGACGAGACGGACCGCACGAGACCAGATGGACGAAAGTCAGATTTTTAACAGATTATGGCTGAAAACATGACTTCAATTTCCATTCCTCGTAGATTATAGACATGAAAAATATTGTTGTAAAAGATGCTTATTTATTGGTAAATTAGCAAATTACATTTCTTGGTTAATTAAAGCCTAAATCTGAAAGAAACCAGCAGTATTTATGTACTTTAAACTGCAAAATCAAGTCACCAGTCCTTCAGGAAACACTGATACACCCAAGCGTGGTCGTTGTTAACACACACACACACACACACACACACACACACACACACACACGCTGTAGGGTCTTATTAGCTCCCAGTGTTCAGACTGGACTAAAGATTTTCTAACAAATGACTTTAGATGGCAGCGACAGACTTGGTGTTAATTCAATCAGACGGGCCCTCTGCTCTGCTGAGCGCTCTGTGTGTGTGTGTGTGTGTGTGTGTGTGTGTGTGTGTGTGTGTGTGTGTGTGTGTGTGTGTGTGTGTGTGTGTGTGTGTCTGTGTGTGTGTCTGTGTGTGTGTGTTTTAGCATATTAAAGCTGTTTGTGAATTATTGAAGCATCTGAAAGACACCGGTGACATTTTCACCACTGTTTTAGAACGACATGACAGTGCTTTGATGACGAAACTCTTTGTGTGTGTGTGTGTGTGTGTGTGTGTGTGTGTGTGTGTGTGTGTTAACTATAGGTTCAAGAACATTTTGTGTGTGTAAGTTTGGTTTGGGAGATTTTTATGTTGGAATTGGTGTTCATGCAGTGAGTGTATGTCTTACCTTTGCTCAAGCTGTGTGTGTGTGTGTGCACGCAGTTTGTATGTCAGTTATTTATAGCTTGTGTGTGTGTGGGTGTATTTCCTGGACAGTGTGTTCACTGTGAACTGATCTAAATGCTCTCCTTCCTCTTGAGGCCGTTCTTTATCTCCCGGCAGGGCGTTTCTGATGAGGCGGTGGGTTTCTGTCGTCAGATGAAAGCATTGTATAAAACACACACTTTAGTCCAGATATCCTAATTGAGAAAGATGTGATGAACTGTCCGTGATGTCTTCAGGGACGCAGCTGCACCAGTACAGAAACACAGTCACCACATCTACCAGTCAGAACCACTCCTGTCGAGGAACGCACTAAAGTTTGGTTTTTAGTGTGTGGAAAAAAAGAAAATGAGATTAAGAATTAGTTTTCTAGTTTTCCTTGCTGATAATCCCATTGATTTTATTGGTTTTGTGCCCTTTTCACTCAAATTTGAGCCGTGATCAGGGGGAGTTACTGTAAAACTAGTGTCTGCAGTTCGACTGGTGCATCGGCTAGATGAAAATAGAACACGTTACAGCTGCATGATTTTGCATTCGATTTCAGGGCTGTAAGGTCTTCAAAAGGTCAAAACAAATCTTGCAGAGTCACACAGCAATTGTGCCATGAAACCAAAACAATGGGCTAAAATATGCCAAAACCCCCCCAGATGTAATGAAATTTTTCTTGATTCAGCACCGTCTGTAGTGCACTTAAACCAGTCACTTTTACAGCCCAAACATGATTTGTTGTTGTTGTTGTTGTTAAATTTGAATTATACATAGCTCCTTTGTCAGGAAATAGAAATAAAAAAAAAGTATTGTAAAACAAACATACAAATTATAAATCATGTCAACATGTGCATCTGCATAGAGAGGGGTGAATAAATGAAATTTAAAGAGAACTTTAACTGTTTCAAACCTGAGCAGACTGGATTTACTTCTTTAAAAAAATGTCAAAAAAGAAAAAGAACCCCAAAAGTGATGAAAATGTGTGAGATTTTTTTT
>NW_024627447.1:0-2907 GCF_008729295.1 Plectropomus leopardus | reverse complement strand
AAACGTTTGTTTTTTAAAAACTTTATTTATACTTTTTCCAGTAAATATACACGCCAACATTTTAGCACACCCACCCCATCCCCCCGGTGTCCTTAGACATGAATAAATAAATACAAAATTATACAGGAATATAGATATAATATATAAAAAATGTATAAAGAAAAAACAAGATTAGATTGTTTTTTACAATTTGAACCGCTCAGTTGTATACCTGTTATCAAAAGATACTGCATTTACACATATAAACATGCCTACATACGTATGCGTAAACAGGCATATACGGCATACACACATATAAAGATATGTACATACAAACACATCTCAACACACATATTTAAGTACTTAAGGAATATGCACATCTTCTTTTAACAAGTGAAGAACAGGCTTGTTGACAATGTCACGTAAATGAGGCACTCAAAAAATCTGCAATTGTTTTAGTAACAGCAGTTCAGGTCTAAACCGCTGTTGTGTGTGAGTCCTCGAGACTAACACAATAAATAACAGCATAACCGCTTTTCCTCTGCAGTCAGCTGGCTCTGCCAAGGAGGAGAAGGATAAGGGAAAGAAAGGGAAGAAGGGGAAGGGCAAAGATGAACCTGTCAAGAAGCCAGCCCCTCAGAAACAACCCCCGAAAACTCGAAACGCAGAGGCTGCAGTGAAGAAACCAGAGCAGACAGGAGGAGAGGAGGGTGATGAGGAGAGAGGAGAGGCGGGAGGTCCTGCTGGGCAGGAGGACAAGGTACGTGACGCAACAATGGTCCAACAGCAACGTCTGAAATGTATCATTTGTCTAGTTATGTTGACAAAATTACCTGCATAGAAAAACTTAAAAATTATCTCTCCATCACTCTGTCCATTTTGATACATAGAATCGGATTCTACTCCATGCTCTCATTTATAACATGCATATTTACATATGTTTTAAATTTTTAATCAATGTTGTCCCCTCTCTCAGGAGGACGATGTGGACCAGGACAACCCGGGAGCAGAGGTGGGTCCTTAACGTAAAACGTTAATGTAAAAATCATCATTCCCTCTGTGATAAGTCACCTGATTTTGGTTTTCCTTTGTGTTGCCTCAGGAAGCAGAGAATCTGCTCACCTCTCTAACAGGACAGCCTCATGTGGAAGACGTGCTGCTGTTTGCTGTGCCGGTCTGTGCTCCGTACACAGCCCTGTCCAACTACAAGTATGTGTACTTTTTTTTACGTTTGTTGTGTGTGTGTGTAAGACACAAAGTGAAGTTTCCTGGGACTAAATGGCTTATTTGTGTTTTGCAGACACAAAGTGAAACTGACACCAGGTTCTCAGAAGAAAGGAAAAGGTGAGAATAGTTAGTGATTAAAATATTCATTAAACCGTTTTTGAATGTTGAAGTCAAAATATTACTTTTGAAATCTTTTTTTTGTCCCCACCAGCCGCACGCACTGCAGTTTTGAGCTTTATGAAAGCCAGAGATGCCTCAACCAGAGAAAAAGACCTGTTCCGCAGCGTCAAGGTAAAGACGTTAACTGCATTTTATGATATTTCTTTGTCTTATTGATAGTTTAATTAATAACCATAAGCAGAACTATCATAATTATAGCTGACTGATGATTGAATGTAGTCGTTGATTCATTCACTCTCGCACAATGTTGAGCAAACAGCAGGTGTAATTCCAACAACACTTTTATGAGGATGTGCAAATGTGTGTGTGTGTGTGGGTGAGAGAGACAAAGAGTGTGTGTGTTTGTTTGTGTGTGTTGGTGTGAGTGTGAACGCTGCAAGAGACAAAGGTAAATTAGCTGACAACATTTGCTACACCAAGATGCCGGATTCAAGAGGGCCTCAAAATGGGGGCGTACCTGACTATGTGGGTGGGGGGACGGGAACTTTTCCTTCTCTGTGTGCTTATGCTGTGAGTAGATGTTGATGTGGTTTAAAATGTATTAATGGTTCAGTCTCTGCTGGGCGGTTCCAAGGATACAGGAAGAGGCTGGTCCTGGTGTCCTGACAGAGATAGAAGTTCAGTGCTAACATGCCATATTATGATGTTTTTGGTGTAATTTTTTAAAATTTTTTGCTAGACTATAGTACTGCTTTGTGGGTCATGTTTTCGACATGCCACATAACGGTGTTTTTGTCAGATTTTGCAACATACCATGCAATGGCTATTTTATGCTATTTTGAAGTGTTTTCAGCTGCTTTTGGGACGTGTCATATTTGGACATTTTTGACATACTATAGCCTTGCCTCTTCGGTCTTTTTTTTACATGCATTGTTTCGCTGTTTTTGGCCGTATTTGCAACATTCTATGCTATGGCGTGTTGTCGCAGGCTATTTTATGCTGTTTTGAGGTGTGTTTAGCTGTTTTTGGGACATGTCATAATTTGACATTTTTTCCATACTATAGCCTTGCCTTTTCGGTCATTTTTTGGACATGCAGTATTAGCATGTTTTTGGCCGTTTTTGCAACATTCAATGCTATGGCGTGTTTTGACACGCTATTTTAAGTTGTTTTTAAGTATTTTCAGCTGTTTTTGAGAGATGTCATATTTTGACATTTTTCCATACTATAGCCTTGCCTTTTCAGTCCATTTTTGGACATGCAGTATTAGCTTGCTTTTGTCCGTTTTTAAAACATTGTATGCTATGGTGTGTTTTGGCACGCTATTTTAAGCTTTTTTGAGGTATTTTCAACTGTTTTTAGGACATGTCATATTTTGACATTTTTCTATACTATAGCCTTGCCTTTTCGGTCATTTTTTGGACATTCGGTCATTTTTTGGACATTCAGTATTAGCATGTTTTTGGCTGTTTTTGCAACATTCTATTCTACGGTGTATTTTGGCACGCTATTTTAAGCTGTTTTGAGGTGTTTTAAGCTGTTTTTGGGACATGTCATATTTTGACATTTTTCCATACTATA
>NW_024627446.1:0-2627 GCF_008729295.1 Plectropomus leopardus | reverse complement strand
CCACAGTCTGAACAAACTCTCTGTTGATGCTACTGTTGCAAAGATGAACACATATAGGGTCTTTCTATGGTAATGGTGCAATCTTCTTTTTTCCATCTTTTTTGTATCGACATCACCATATTTGAGAAAGTGAGCAATCTGCAGTCTCCTTGGAGAAAAGCTGTGATAGTGAAGTGTCTCAATTGTGAAAGCCCTCCTTCTTTGTAACACTGTTTTATTATAGTTATTTTTGCCTTTTTTGACCTAGCTTATTGGACTTTTTGCACACGCTAGTAGTCATAAGGGCTCTTGGATTTGATTATGAGTTGGTTCTAGAGAAGAGAGACCACATAGGGAATGAAAATGGGCAAATTCAAACTTACAGTCAAGGGCAGCAATCTCGCTATTAAACTGACTCGACTAAAAACTACATTTTATTAACACTCATCAGAGCTTAACATAGGCTATAATGTTCAATAGACATATCAAAACCGATTTTACGTTAAAAGAAAATAATCACATCTTTTCCTAAAAATCATGAACCGAACAAATTTTATTTCCCTTTACAAAGGAAATTATATTAATTTTATAATTTATAGATTATTACATTGCTGCGTGTACACTTAAAATAAATTCCAGTCATTAAAAATGTATGGAGCCGAGCAGACATCAGCAGTATGAAATGGAGGCAATCAGGTTTGGGCTTCACATATGCGGTTGGACATAATAAGGGGGGTCAGCATAGAGGACAGCGATGGGGTCATTAGAGGAGAGACATTAGTATTTTCTGAAGAAAAGAGCAGAATTTAAGAATATGATTTGCAATGCAGTGAACAACCTTTTTGTGACAAGCCAGGTGGACTTGTTACATTTTACCATTTGACTTTTGCTGCTTTCATGAGATTTTTTACACAATATGAATATTTAACAAAAAAACCTTGTCAATCAGTCACTCCAATTTCTAAAATCTAAGTTTACATCTCGTCTCATATGACCATAGCAAGATGATATCGATCTATTGTCCCGCCCTAATTTATACCGATTGCTCATATGCTAGGATTAGCAAAATTTCAGTGCAAAGAAAGTATGTTTTCTACTGTAGAAACTGTACTTAACAAAATGTACTTTGCCCTTAAGATTAACAGAACTTTGAGTGGCATGTGCATATTATATTTGGCAAGTTCAGCTTCTAAATTTCATGCATAGTGAATGCAAGTGAAAGGTATTGTGAGTTTACTGATGGACAAGCATGGAGAGGAATTCAGGGATTGAGATAGAGTTAGTTTACACTCTGTGAGATTATTTGTATATTCATGTGTTCAGTATGTGGGTTTGCACTGTGCATGGACGCAGCCTGTGTTACTAAGATGAATCTGGCTGATTTGTCTTTCAGGAGGAGTTCTCTCATGAGTGATTTCAGACCTCAGTTAATCATAGAACTGTACATTAAATTGGACTGGATCCCATTACAACATCCACCAGGGATTATTAAACGGATGGCATCATTACATGCACTGTTATTTTGATGGCTTGTCTTGGTTCTAACAGTTTTAAGCAAAGTGAAGTCACTTCACCAGGCACATATATCTGTGCTATTTTTGAAACGCCTTGTTGTCAGTAGAGACATGAGCAGAATGTTAATTCTGCGCTATTATTCCTCGGTTCTTACCATATTATTTCCCCGATGTGCTTACCACTGTGTCTTATATATTAAACAACGTAACAGTAACGTATTTTCTGATTGGAAAAAAAAGTAAGCTTTATCATATCACCTGCAAATATTTCTATAGGCTTAAAGACAGAAGCCGCAGTTTTTTCCATCCAGCCTAATTTGCGAAGAGAGGTGGATTAGATAGAAAAAGGGTTAAATGGAAGGACATTTTAGCTGCCTTGTGAAATCCTGAGTATTTGAATGAAACCATTTGTGTTCTGGTTGCCACTGTAATTACAGCAGCGATGAAGCTTTAATTTAAAGGGATGGTGACCCCTCCATAAATGAGGCTCCAGATCTCTCCAATTAGCATATTGGAGCACCAAATGGATGCATACATCAAGGGGTTTCCATTACAGAGAGATGGATGAAGTGGCCAGGGGCAACAGGCCGTAAGGGGCTGCAAGAGGAGAGACAGTGAAAAAAATTAAAATAAGTTATGGCAGACATATACAGTAACAAAGACAGAGAAACTGGGTTAGATCAGGGAAACACTGAGACAGATATGTAGAGTGATAGAGGCAGCATAAGATGGCAGAGACAGGAGAGAGAGACAGAGATATGAGAGGAGTCAGGCCACCAGATGGTCTAATGACCACAGGAAATATTACAGCTGGCAACCGCACACCAGCATTAATGACACCAGTCATTTAAGAGCCACTCTGTGTGTGTGTTCATGTCTTCCTCTGTGTGTGTGTGTGTGTGTGTGTGTGTGTGTGTGTGTGTGTGTGTGTGTGTGTGTGTGTGGCACATTTTAATGTACGTGCAAGGTCAAGAAGTCCTAATTATTGTATAATTACCAAAAAGCAAAGTCTGGATACATTTTTAACCTTACATTGTGTTATGAGAAAGCTGTGGGAAGGGTTTGGGCTAAGCTATGTGTGCAAGTTCAGTTTAGGTGGAAATTGTGCTTTATTGACAGTGTTGACCTTTGAGA
>NW_024627445.1:0-3296 GCF_008729295.1 Plectropomus leopardus | reverse complement strand
GTCGAGCCATTCTGTCGCAGGTATGACTAAAACGGTGCGGAATAGTCAGCAGTCGGGATTAAATCTCTCCAAAACAAAAATGTCGGCCAATAACTCCTCCCTTCCAGATTGTCTGAACACACACTGGCATGAGTCATCCATTTGCCCAAGAGTGTGGTTTTGGATTGCCACAATGACCCTAAGATAATTTTCGTCTTAGACAGTTCGTTGTCATTAAACTGAATCTCACTGTCACTCTCACTCTCGCTACGCAGTCTCTTCCCCATCTCCCGCGTTGAAAAATCTTCATCATCCTCTTCCTCCCCCTTTTCCTCCTCCTCCTCCTTCTCCTCCTCTTCCTCTGAACCATACCCTGTCTCAGACATCATCTCATCGACATCCTCGTTCTCTTTATCAGACACCCCCGTCGCATCAACATCCACGTTCTCTTTATCAGACGCATCCTCTTCATCACGCTTCTCCACACTCACATCTTTGTTATTCGTAGAAATCGCCATCCTTAACATCGTCTTCATCACCGCCCAATCCTCGACGGTCAACACCGTCATGTTGGTTGAAGGACTCAGACTTTCCCCGTCACCCAACTGTGGTACAAACACAACTCGCCCACCTCGTACTTGAACACACAACCCCACGATCCAGACATCCGTGGTCGTAAAGACCATTCTTCATGCAGAGCTCCTGACGGCGGCATCTGGGTACCTCAGTAACGTCTTGATAGACCGTTACAGGCGTATGACTGAACAACGACGAGGACCAATTGGCAGGCTGCTCCTCATCTTCATCCAACGGTCTAGAAACCGCGTCGTCCATTCAAACCGATTCCAGTATTTGCGGATCCATGCTGAGTACAAAGTAAAATGAAAGAATGAACAGAAACCCTTTTTTTATCCGCTTCACAACATCTCCAAACACCTCCCACTGTTCTCATAGGCTCATCCTTAACCCCACCCCCTCCCCTCTCATTGGTTCGTCTTAAGGAGTTTGAATGAACAAATACTTACTCTTTCCATTTACTCTGCATCTGACTCTCCACCCCGGACGTCCACTCATCTTCCTTCCTTTTCCACTTCAAATCTTCCATCCTAATCAGCTGCGCTTGATAGTTGCAACGGATCGCATTCAACGTCTGCGCAGCCACCTCCATAGCCCCACGATCAGTAAAAAATGTAATGAGGAACTCGGCCATGTGCAAACAGTCAAGATCCTCCACCATGTTTCTTCTAACCTTAGGCTCATCCGTACGGTCCAGAAGATGAAGCGAAAAGTTGCCATACTGCTCTTTCATCAAGTTACACAACATGTTCGTTAAAACTGCTTTTATAAATTGATACGCCATTTTTTTTTTTTTTTTTAGCTTTTAGTTCCCTGTTTTCTTCAAATCCTTTCTTTCTCTCAAGATCTGTACACTGTACACAACAATACCGCAAAGCCGCACCATTTATTCGTCTCTCCAAAGACTTCACTCGCTTACTCGCTTCTCATTGGTTAGGTTATGGTTGGGGTACCATGGGAAAAGGGGCGGGGAAAGCGTGGGAAAAAGAGGGACCGGACAACAGAAAGGGGCGGGGAAAGGGGGAGGGGACTTGATGACGTGGCGACATATCATTGGATGACGATTCGTCACACCTGTCAAAATTAGTTTGACATGAAGGGTACCCCTATATCTCTCTGACGCCAGTGTCTGAAGATTTGTCACACAACACTTTTTTTGCTGAAAATTTGTAATTTCTGTTGAGTGACATGCATTAAAAGTGTAGAGCACCCAACGATAAATCAGGCTCCTCAAAAATGGCCAACTTCCTGTTGATGACAACACATTCCCATTCTCTAAATAAGCTAAAGCTGATCCACATGTACTTCACATGGAATTTTAGAGAAGGGTGTGATTACAACTCACAAAATCACAGACAATGTTCTTTGTTATCATACAATTTGAGCATTACATGAGAATGTAAATGAATGGTCATATTAGACTATATTACTGTCAAAAAATTTTGAGCACATATAAAAGTTCAGTTCTTAAATGGGACAAGAAAAAAGGCATGTTAAACTTACTCTGCCATGTAGAGGAAGAGTTTAACGTTTGGGAAAAAAATTCTCAGCAAGAAAAACTTTGTTTTCTTTATGATTGATGCAGGCTCATGTCTGTATGTTAAATATTATGCTAAAGTCAGGAGGCAGTGTGCTTATCTCAGCCTAAAGTCACTATCAGGTTGTGCTGTTTTTACACTTTTCTAATGGATTAAACAACTGAGACATAACGTGTTATAACATGAGCTGTAAAGGTGTCAGGTGTTCATTTTGCAACTTTGGACAGAATCACGCTAGCCGTTTCCCCTTGTTTCTAGTCTTTGAGCAAAGCTACGCTATCTGGCTGCTAGCTGTAGCTTTATATTTACAGAGCAGATATGAGACTGGTTTCAATCTTCTCATGTAACAGTCGCAAGAAAGCAAATCAGCATATTTACCAAACATCATTTAAAGTTCTGGCATGTTAAAGACTCATATTAAAAATTCCACATGAGCAAAGTCACAATATTTGAGTTTAAAGTAACTTTGAAAAGAATTTTACAGATCACAGCGTGTTTCGAGAGCTTGCGCTCATAATAAAAATCCACTAATGAATTTGAAAAGAGGCTGTGGATTTATGTTATCTTACTGTTTGCTGACAGGGACTTCAGACCTCTTGGATTTGACTGTGGTGTCTTGAATCTGAAATTTAGTTTGCAATTTTAGGGAATCTTTGAACAATAACTTTTTCTTCTATTTGACAAGCACATTTAGTCACATATATCAGCTTTTATACTCTATTTCTTAATGAAGTTAACAGTGGGTGAAACTATTTAGATATCATTTGACACACAGCAAAATCATGAGTGTAAAATCAACACTTTCCCTGAGTTTATATAATTCTCACAGATTCTGAGTTAAAGTTACTCTTTGGATAGTGTTAATATTTTAACTCTTTAATAGTGTTAATTTTTAACATTCATTGTGTTGTTTTATGACACATGAAAGTGTCTTTTTAACACTAGATTGTGTTACTCCTTTTCACTATGAGTGTTAATGTTTAACATTCATTGTGTTGTTTTATGACACACGAAAGTGTATTTTTTACACTAAATTGTGTTACTTCTTTTCACTATAAGTGTTAAAAATACACTTTCATGTGTCATAAAACAACACAATGAATGTTAAAAATTAACACTAAATTGTGTTATTTACTTTCATTCGGAGTGTTAATTTTTAACATTCTTTGTATTGTTTTATGACACATGAAAGTGTATTTTTTA
>NW_024627444.1:0-5042 GCF_008729295.1 Plectropomus leopardus | reverse complement strand
GGTTTTTGTTTCATAATATCCATCTTTTGGTCGATTTTAAGCTTCTCGGCATGCTGATATAAATGTTATTAATATTTTGGACTTGGGATGCTTTTCCTCTTAGATTTATAAAAACAGAAATTTAAGCTGGATGCTGAAAATCATTTTTTGTGTTGGTTAAGGAAGTGAATGTCAGATAAAATGGACTTAATGTATCGTTCATTTTGTACTTCTGTTTTGCTTTCAATAAAGTGCCCAAAATTCCCCAGTTCTGTGTCTGTGTTTCATATGCTCACAAATCTGTGACTAGCTGAAATTATTTGAATATTGAGCTTTAACTATTACAAGTTTCAGGCAAAGCTGCATTTCTTTACAGATAACTGAAGAGAAAAACTTGACTTTTTAGATGTCAGGTAAATGATATGGATGATTTTGCTTATTTGAGACCTTTTTGGCGAAACTTTCATCTTGTCTCTGGTTTTCTGCTGTCTCTATTATGAAAGGTCTTAGCATCAAATTATGGTATTTGTTAATTTCTCATTACAGGCCTATAAGCACAAAAACCCAATTAAAGCAATGTTTAAACTTATGATTGCTGAGCTTTTTTTTATGTCTTTGTATGTTTTATTTTATGAATGTGTGATCCACTAAGCTCCTCCTCAGTCAAAAACTCAGAGTGATGCTTCAGTTTTCCCCTGAAAAACCTGTTGCACTGAAATCTGCCTGGTGACTAATTACACTACAGCCATCGAGAATTGTTTTTTAGTTCCTCAAATTTAACTTCAGCGGCCAGATGTAATATGTTATAGATTATTCCAACATTATAAGATACCCCAAACAGACACACTCAGCTACTTCATGTCATATCGTCGTTAATATAGCTGTGATCATTTGTGGTCCTCAAAAGAAAAGTATTGGTTTTTAATTCATTTTTAAAGCCATACATTCAACTGGTAGCCCCTCGTGACCTTTAAAGGTTAACTTTAAGTGCCAGAAAACCTATTATATTCAAACAGACTTGAAAAGATTCAGGTGATAGACCTGGGTTTTGCAGGAAGACCAAAATAACAACATGGGTATAAACTATGTGGCCGACTTCTGCATAGAAACAGATGACATCACAGCAGTAACACAAAAATTATGTTTTGTGTTGCATTACCTACCTACGTATATTACTTTAAACTATGAGTTATGAAATAAAACACACTTAAAAATAAAAAGTACTATTTACACCAAGTGATAAAAGCCAGTTTCTTGTTGGTATGGATATATTGGTAGGATACTGTAACACCAATGACAGATTTAGAAATCTAACCGGTTTAGTTGAAAGATCTGGAAAAGCTTGTGCAGGTTTGTGATCACATTTCACCGGACATCTAATGATATTAAAAACTAATTCTGTAGCGATCAGATAATGTATTTAAAATGTTTAATGGATGCAACATGGATGTGATAAATAAACAGATGTGAACACATTGCCATCATGGCAACATAATGAATAAATAGAATTCTTCTCATTTTTCGGGACATGCTGATTTTGGTGAATTTTGTACCTGGTACCTTTTATCATAAATCACATGATACATCAGTTCAAGTTAATCATCACGGGACAGAGCAGTGAGTTCGACAAAATGTCTTTATTTGGGGCTGTGTGTTATATTGGTAAGATTATTTAACAGGATGTCTTATTATAAAAAAACCCAAAATACTACACTGAACCATGTAAGTGTCGACATAAAGAGTACTTCAATTACAAATATAAGGAACAATAACCAAACAGTCCTAAAGTTTGACAGAAAAATTTAGGTCCATATGTAGAATAAGAAATCCACACTCTGCTGTAAGACAAAGTAGGGTCATTTATTTTCAAAATCAGAAGTCAAGATATTTTTGGAGAAAATAAATTGACATGGTTGTCAAAAACATGACATCATTAAGGAAAGACAGGTATTGCTGGACACTATTCAGAGTGTAAATGTGGGTTTTTGGGGTCAAACTCAGAACATTCCCTTTCTGTAGCGGTGGATCAGCTCTGAGACGTCTTCCTTACACACCTTTATCCAGCCGTCCTCCCGCATGTGGTACACTAGATAAACACAAAATAACATAGAGTTGAGCACACATATACATGCATAGACTTGCTTTTATATAATGTCACCTTTATTTATTTACTCTTTTTTCCTTTTCTCTTCTATCTCCTCTATTCATTTTGCTGCTCTTACTTTATTTATCTGTACTCTATCCTTCTTACGTCCTGTTCTTACTATCTTTTCACTGTCTTACTTTATTTACTTGTTCATCTGTCTCCTATTCACATGTTTTTATCATCTAATCTTTGTTTTATCCCTACCAATGTGATGTTATCTTGGTATATTACTTCTGAAATTATTTTTTATCATCTTTTATTGCATTTATTCTTGTATTTTCTAAAACTTTTTTTTCATTTAGTACTTGAGCTGCCTTTTTGTGATCTGCTTGTTTTATTACTTTTACTCCACTACTTTGTTTGCATTTTTTCTTGTTGACCATTTGTATATTTTGTGTTGGCCTTTTTGTTTGACTGCTCTAGACTTCTCTCTGTTTGGCATGTTTGATAATGTTTATTTTTATTATTCCCTGAGTTGCTTTGGCTGTTAAAGCAGTTTGTAAACAACTGTTTTTAAAGGTGCTATATAAATAAAATTATTGTTATAGTATTCTCACAAATTTACACATTGGGAAAAAAAGATGACAAATTACCCTTATCAAGTGCTTACAGACCACAGCTTCATACATTTCCTGACTTTACAGCATTTATGCTTTGCTAAAAATATTTTTTTTGCATGTTATGTTTTTCTTTTCTTTCTGATGTGAGATATGACAGAAAATGAGGAGAGAAACAGAGACGGGGAACAATATGCAACAAATCTCCTTGGATGTGTGCGAACCAGGTTGCGGTTTTAGTTTAATGTGGAGATTCAGTGTTTTTGCTGTGTTTGTTTAGCAGTGCAACAGACGTTATTAGTGGTATAGTCCAAGTCAAGCTGCAAGCCCGCACCTCTGGTATGAGAGAGAGGGGCTGATGTCGCTCCACCTGATTCTTTACTCTTTGTGTCCGTGGTAGTGTTGGGTATCCCAAAAAGAGGAACTACATTCTGTAGTTTTAGCAGCAGCCCAAAATTCAAATGAGCAGAACGATCTGGATGCTGGCAAATATGTAGGACAGTTTACCAAAGTTCATTTAAACACACTACCCATAATTTTATGATGCAAAGCTGGTATAAGATCTGCAAAACACCCCTTAAAATGCAAAATTAAAAATAGTAATTCAGAAGCGTTCTCACAGTATACTTACTGTTGACAAACCCTCCAGAGTAAGCGTCTCTGTGTGTGGCATGAGCAATGCCCCGAAGGCCCAGATCATACGCCTCCTCCACAGTCATGTCGTCCCGGTAACCGCTGTCCACCACGCCGTAGGCGTAACTGTTACCACAGCCGGTAGAGAACATGCGGCCAGACAGACGCGTCCCATTATCATCCACATAGTACAGACCAGGGCCCTGGAGAGGACGGAGTTACTCATTTAATGAAAAAAATATTATGGCAGAAAAAAATATTATTTTATATACACACCTAAAAGGATACAACAGTACTTCTACATACTGATGTAGCAAAAGTAACATTACTGCTATCTTTTTGGGGGATGTTTTCAAATGTAATGGGCTGCTCCATTTCTACAGTGTACATTTGTAAGTTCTAATGTTTTCAGGATTGTATCTGACTCTTAAAGAAATGAAATTTTAATGCATGAATTTTGAGACATATGTCAGCTGGTGGTTTCAGAATATGGTACCTTTTATGTGTCAAATTGAAAATAGTCAATATTTATATACATTGTTTTATGCGTTTTTTCCAGATGTGATACATTGTAAACCAAACAACATTTTTACAGTCTGTACTCTCTTTCCTGTTTTGATAGCTATTTGTTAATTGGTTGCTTTATATAGATTTTTTTCCTCTAAATGCAGCCTTTTATTTTAAATTGATTTAGGTGTGGGACAATTTACAATTACTGACAAATTCACAGTTCTTGGAATATTTAAAAACAGAATATCAATATCACATTATATCACATGATTTATTGTGTAAATAATCCAGCACTTCTTAAATAATTTTAGCTTCAATCAACTATTGCTTTGTTGCACTCCCCCAACGCCATCTATTCGCCTTTTCTCTTTCCAACAACTGTAATTGCTCTTTTTGTGTGCTTTTGCAGTTATGATTACCGACTCTCTCCACATCCCTACACTTGTACTCAGTGCAATAATTTGCAAAAAATAAAAATAAAAAATAGACAAAATGCCTTATAAACAAAGTTTAGGATGAAATAATTTGACTGACAGATTTTTTAAAAAAATGTATAGATTTCCCCATAAAAACATTATCATGAGCGCTTTTGGCCACATTAATAGTTTTGTGAAAATCTGATCTGGTGCCCTAATAAATAAATGTTTATTTGTCATCACAGTGGTGACTATATTTTAATAGTTTTTACAATTAATATGGCCATGTAAATATAAATAAATTAGTTATTATTTCAAAACTCTGCCTCATGGGAAGTTAAAAAAAGATAACAATATTTTACTGCAGATTGTAAACACACAGAGCTTACCTCTTTGTCCCATCCACAGATCATGCTCCCCATGGAGAGCCCCATGCCTCTGTAACCCAGCATCATGTTTGACAGCAGCTTGGAGGCAGCAGCTACAGAGATCCTGTGGTTGTTTCTCAGCCTGTAAAGCCTGGACCAAAAAATAATAAACAAATATCAATACATACAGAAGAAAATCAATTGACAAATCAATCACTCATACAAGTGGTCAAGGTTGGCCTGAAGTTGTGACCTCATGATGGTTTGTCTTCACCAACCAGTCACGTTGCAGTGCAGCTGATTTCAAATAGCATACAAGCTGTATGAGCCATCAAACCCAAAGATATTTAAAACATTAAATGACAAATTGGACCAATATTCAAAATACTGCATGACGGACCTGCATTCTTTGGCCAGTAGTCTCTCCCAGTAC
>NW_024627443.1:0-1436 GCF_008729295.1 Plectropomus leopardus | reverse complement strand
TTTTTCTCTCCATCTCTCACCACAAACTCACACATGCAATCAAACCCCACAAACTCCCTCCTCCTCCTCCTCCTCCTCCTCCTCCCTCTCGGTTTGGTTTTGCTCCTCTTTCCATCCGTCCATCACCAGGCAGGAAGTGGGTGCATTAGCAGAGAGAAGACGAGCTGATGGAATTAACGTCCATTATCCAACAATTTACAGGACGCAGAGCAGGATGAGGGAGCGAGGAGCAGGAGGAGGAGGAGCAGCAAGGATGATAGAGATCTCACCACAGCGGGCTTCAGCTCTGCACAACAAACCACAGAAAACATGTTTGTGTTGGTGAGTTCGGGCAGGCGCAGCGGGGCGACGGCAGCAAACAGCGGCCAAATGTGACAAACACCCCGAAACACGACCGCTGTGTCGAGGTCAAAGCTCCTCTTCCTCTGTAGGTTAATGGTTAAAGATTCAATATGAAATGTCTGCAGTCAATCAAAGGGTTTTTTTTTTTTCGAAGAGAATATAAGTCGGACATTTTCTAAACATCAGTTTTCAGTCAATGCACCTAAAATGACGTCACATAAAGAGACTTTGTTAGCATGCAGGTCGCAGTCATGCTGCCGTCACGTGCTCCCCGGAAATATTTTACTGTATTACCAGTTACAAGCACATGAACGCCCCTCCAAAGTCATAATTCCGAGTAAGAAATTGGGAAATTTCGATGATACCCGAGTTGTCGAGTTGTGAGGTTTGCGCGACATTTCAGCAGAAATGTCAGAAATCACGGAAACAGCATCAACATTTGAGTTTCTGCATCTATTACGTCACAAACATGGAAGGAAAATCAATGTTTGATCAACAGGAAGAACATTTTTTACTGATTCACTTATTAAATATCTTTTTTAAGTGTAATACGGTATTAATGTTAACTGCTGTTCATGTAGAGTCACCTAGATTTAACTAAAAATTAAAAAGTAATATATAAAAAAAAAACTGTAAACAGCTATCAACCTCTTGTTTAAATGCTCAAAAGTCAGTCTATCTTCTTTGTAGCTTCCATGTTTTCCCGCTTCACCACCTCAAAGCTCATCAACACAGCCAGTTCGGAAAAAAACGACTTCAGACTTGCGAGTTGGGATCTTGATTGGTGCTCTTTCCTAAACTTTGCCAACAGCACAAAGAAATGCCATGCAGACGATGATGCAGGTGTACTCATGTTCAAAACATTAACACCCTAAATTACACACGAGAGGCTTCTTTCCTAGAAACTTTTTTACTTTTTTAATTTGGCAAAATTTCAAACTTTATTGAAACTCAAACTCCTCATTCCTGCTCTCCTTCGTATCATAAAGACATCATGAAGCAGGAAGATCTGAAAAAAGACGAGTCTAACCCTAACAGTGTGTGTGTGTGTGTGTGTGTGTGTGTGTGTGTGTGTGTGTGTGTGTGTGTGTGTG
>NW_024627442.1:0-3742 GCF_008729295.1 Plectropomus leopardus | reverse complement strand
TGTGTGTGTGTGTGTGTGTGTGTGTGTGAGAGAGAGAGAGAGAGAGAGAAAGAGAGAGAGAGAGAGAGAGAGAGAGAGAGAGAGAGAGAGAGAAAGCGAAGAATAAGTTTAGTACTGTGAGACGAGTTAATCATCAAATTTTACAATTTGAAAGGACACTGATGATTGAAATACAAAACTATGATATGCAATGTTAGAGGTAAGACAGGTTGGGGTTCCCTGTCCGACAAAAAGGAGGTTCTATGGGCATGCACTAATTTTCATCTCCTTCGACAGCCAAGTCAGACCACAACTGAATCAAGAATATTGGATAACTCAAAGAATAAGCTAACTTACTGATTTCCCACATATGTCAAAATAAAAGGACTTTCCAGAATAGAAGAGCACTTTAATTATATGTGGTGAATAGGTCTATAATTAGAGAGGGGTGCACCGTTGTAGATTGATTTCGTTGTTTGGTGTTATTGTTGGTGTAACTATAGTTGCCTGTTTATTTATCTGATGTTTGCTGTACAGCACACAATACATTTCAAAAAAGGGCTAATAAATATCAATAACGTGCTTTTCTCCAAAACTCTTCTTACTACTATTATGATTGTAATTGTAAAGTAAACTCCAGAGTAAACCACATTCACCCATGGCTCCAGTTATGGTAGAACACAATGCTCTGACATTTTTAAACAATTTCAAGAGTAGTATTAGATATCCACAAAAAATAAGCCTGGTGTTTAAAAAATATTTTTCTGTGTGGGATATGTCACAGCCATCTTCTTTAACTTTTTAAAATCATCTTGTGAGAAGCATCAGTGTGACACCACAGACAAAGGGTCAGAACATTTTTTTGTGGCTTCCTGATAGCTGCAGGAGAGCAGAGTCCATTTACATGCATATCAGTGTACAGAAACTCCATCACTGAAAACTGCAACTGAGTGCAATCGCCGTTGAAACAATGTGGTGATAAATCATAATGCCACTATCTTACACAACGCTGACAGAATACACAATTCAATAACAAGTTTCATGATGTTAATAGTAAAGATCTAAATCTTAAGGCATTTAACAGTCAATTTACAAAGGGCTTTGTGAGAATTTTTCCTGACCGTACAGCAAAACCAACTAACATGAATCCACTCTACACTGAAAGAAATATTTGAACAGTGAAAAGCTGACAGAGTGTATATCTTACTTTAAAAGGGCAGAGTGGATCCAGGCGGCATTGCTTGGCAACCCTCCTGTTATTGTGGAGGAAGTAGGGTACGTGCTCTGGCGGCAGGGAGATCTTGCTGTAGTTGAGCTGTGGTGCTGCTGGTGGTTTGTGGTTGGTGTTCTCAGCCCTCTCAGTGGTGACCGCAGTAAACGAAAAAACGACGCTCAGCGCAACCAAGAGCAGCATAGTCAGAATTACACAGACATATGAGATAGCCGCCTCTCTTTACAGCACCCTGAAGAAGCACAAAAAGAAGAAACAGAGACACAGACTCAGACTTGTACTCTGTAATCTTGGTTAAAAGCCCAACACCGCAGTTTACAAGCATGTGGGCATAAGCAAGCGTGTGGGAATGTAGCTTCAGGCGGATCTGAGCGCCTCATGGGGAAAGGTCCTGTTGCAGGAAGTATTACTGACCTTTTTCCGACTGTTGTCTAAGCAATCATAACATAGACTGAGGGGGCAACAGAAAACTGCTGGCTGGTAACAATGTGACTAATGCAGAGCCAGGTGGCCAAATCAATATTTACACACAACATAGAAACTCATATTTCCATGATGTGTGCAACTTTGGTCTCAAGCATGCATGTAACTACATGTCCCAAAGCCACTGACACTCTTCACTCCCTAAATCAGTGATCAAAGAATATTAATGTGACCACACCGTGTTGTTAAACACTTTAAAACATGAGTAAACTGACTTGATTGAAACATGAGAAGAAGGCAATGAGCAGCGAAATAAGAAAATTAGTAAGGAGTTAGAAAAAAAAGAACAATAAAATAACCTGACTTTTACCATTAAAAAAGAAAAAAAAAAAATAATAATAATAAGAAAATGTTCCTGGGAAAAGTACCTACAAATTTAAAATAATTTGTGACATAATTATAACTATGAAATAGTTTTTTTAAATAAAAAAAATCCTAGCTCTTCTTTTTTTTTTATCCCTAGTCATTTTTTTCCATTTAAATTTTTATTTCATTCTATAAATCTATTAATTTATTGAACATTTCTTACCAAGCTGCTCACTGACTTTTTCCACGTGTCTTTTAAAAAGAAAGTGTTCAAAGATTTGAAAATGTATTGTAAAAGCTATCTGAAAACAGCGAAAGAAAAGCTGTGTTGCCCCAGGTTTTCAAAGGGTTAACAGTGCCTCCAAAAAGCTTTGCACATGTAAAGGAGTTGAGACAGACCGATGCTGCTGTGTATGACCTTTTATCAAAATCATAAAACTGTCAGTAAAGGAGATTTGGCAACAATCGCTGTTACTATTAGAATACTTAATGAGATGTTCTCACGGAGCTACTTGAAGAGGTTACATAACAATAAAAACACACTTTGCTGTGGGCGTATCAGGATGCTTTAAACGGCACTTACACGCCGGCTCAGTCAATGAGACACTTGAGGAGTGAAGCTACATGTGAAAACACGGGCCGACAAGCCTCACGTTGTTTTATGGTGGCATTAGTTGTCGCTAATTATCGTAAAGTTTGCTTTTAATATTAATGCAAGGCAAAGGGGGTGTTTAAAAGTCTTGACGTTACTCAAAAAAGGTTATATCATCATCTTTTCTTCGCACTTGGGCTCTCGCAGCAAACTCCACTTTAGCAAAAGCTAACGTTAATTCGCCCTAACTATCAAACTTAAAGCTAACGTTAGCACAAATTAGTTAACTACGCTGTTAAAAAACGTTATCGTTACAAACCGCTCGGACTAGTTAGTGACTTAATATTCATGTGACATTAGGATATGTGGAGATAATAACGCACTGCTTACTCTTTTCTTTTCAGGGGATAAAGCGTGCGAATACTTTATTGGAGGCTAATGTGTGAAATATTTATGTGGCGGCTAACATGTTAGCGTTAACGTTAGTTCTTGACAAAGCCAATAAGACCCCTTCACGTAAATTCAGGCGGTATCGATGTGGCAGTAAAACAAGAGGGCAGGGAAAATATGTAATATTTCCACGGTACAAAAACTTGCGACGGACACAAAACTCACGAACAGTGTGTGGTAAAATGAGGTTGAATTGAGACTGAGTGAGAGGCAGTTTACCTGAATGCACAGCCCGCTTTCCTCCAGACTGAAGCTATGATGTTTCCCAGTGGTCGCCATAACACCGGAAACCTTATACCGGTTTGTAGTACGTAGCATTAGCCACAGGATGGCGCCGCGCACCACAGAAATATTGTTAAGGTTTTTGTAGTACATCCATGGGCTTTTCACGAGTATTCCTGTCAGGCTCATTTTGCATTAACCCTTTGACACCTGGATCAACATCACCTTTCTTGTGCTGCATTTAGACGCCTTTCACAAGTATTTAAACCTTAGCAAAATGTTTTTTTTTTTCCAAAACATTAGAAAAAGCAGTGGGCAACTTGGTAAGAAATGTCCAGCAAATTACAAGAAATTAGTAGATTTAGATTAGATTTATTTATTTATTTTAAAGCTGGGGGAAAATGTCCAGGGAAATATATTTATAATTAGTCGCGTATTTGAACTTATATTACAAAATTATTATAATTTTTTTTTTTTTT
>NW_024627441.1:0-1129 GCF_008729295.1 Plectropomus leopardus | reverse complement strand
TCCCCAAATAAGGGATTAATATATCATTAAGCAACTGTATTAAAATGTAGAAAATTGTACACTGCTGTATTGTACAGCAATCAAAGAATGGACTACTTCAGTTTTTAATGCACGGCCACAGTGATTTGCACCATAATATTCCCAAAATGAGGGATGTATTACATTAAATTGTACAAAATTGTAATGTAGTGTATTGTATTGTACAGTTATAAAAGAATGGACTCCATCAATATAATATAGAACCCGGATATGTGTCACCAGAGTATTTAATATGCAATATCAAACAACTTATGCCCCGTTTACACGTACACGGTTATTTTTAGAAACGGACATTTCACCCTCTCCGTTTTCAAAAATAATTCCGTGCACACGTATCCGTTTTCAGAAAACTTTGCGTTTACACGAACCCGTGTATGTCTGCTGTCAGGACATTCCAAAACTGTAGGTGGCAGTGTAACGAGAAGCTGAAGCCCACGTTAGCCAATCAGAATCCCGAAAATAGCAACACTCATCCGTCTCTGCTCCTCCATGTAATAAATCAGCTGTAGTTGTAAATGTAAGCATGAGAAGAGGGCTTGCACCAACATAAATATGGCCGCTACTCTGAGGGGATCCATGGTTACCATAGCAACATGTAAACATAGGTCGCACTTTTGACGAGTGCAAGTTCTGTCTGTGACATCATGCCGACCTCATCATTAAAGGCTTTATGATGTCATATTCTAGAATGTTGGGAGTCTATAAATTGGGGTGATTCAGTTCAGTTTTTCAGTTGGAGTTCAGTTCAGAGAAGATCGAGAGGGAGATCAATCTCAGAGAAGACAACCTACAACACCGACATCGCAGAAGTTACCGCATCAACTTCACAGAGGAGAACATGGACACTCAAATGAATTTCTACCTGAGCACACTGGAGGAGCAGGCTCGGTGCGAGCTCAGTGACAAGGGTGCGACACTCACCCAAAGTCCAACGGAGGGGAGAGTCCTCCTGAACATCCAGGAGGATGTTCTGGCAAACTTTCTGGACCTCCTCCAGGACAAGAGGGAGAGTGTCAACTGGAGCAAAGAAAAACAAAAGCTTCAGAGGGAGATCTGTGGCCTCAGAGCCCAGCTGCGTTTGGCTGCGGCT
>NW_024627440.1:0-1159 GCF_008729295.1 Plectropomus leopardus | reverse complement strand
ACTAGTAATACTGGTAATAACCAGTGGTGTAAGAAGTATTCAGATCCTACACTAAAGTAAAAGTACTAATACCACCCTCTAAAAATGTGTTGTGACAGGTAAAAGTCCTGTTTTGAAAAACTACCTCAAAGTAGGTGAGTACAATAAGGAAACTGTACGTATAAGTATGAATAGGAAAATTACCCAATGCAGAAAAATCTTACATTACATACAAAACATGCCGAAAAAACTCAAATTTATATATTCAAAAAAAGAAAAAAATCACCCCAAATGATACAAGCACCCCAATCCTCATTTTTTTAAAAGGAAAAAAAAACCTCAAAAAATATCAGAATTATACGGAATAAAAAACTAACCAAAACTTAGAATTTGAAAAAACAGAAAAACGACAAAGAAGAAAAAAAACTCAGGTTGTCATTATGTTGGAAGTCAAAACACAGTGCGCAACCCAGAAATTAACATAAAAAAGAATAGAAAAAAAATCTAACAAGAATAAGAAAAAAAAAGTATAAAAAAAGTATAAACAAAATTGAAAACACCCCTGAAACTCTAACTTTTAAAAAAACTAACTCTCTATAAACTCTTGTTTTTTATGGAAAATTTTAAATTTGTACAGTAATTAAAAAGAAAAATGTATTGAAGCAAAAAGTAAAATATTTCCCTCTGAAATGACAAGTATATAAGGTAGCATGGAAATAAAATATCAAGTAAAGCACAAGTACCTCAAATTCATATTTATGTACAGTACTTGAGTAAATTTAATCAGTTATATTCTACCACTGGTAATACCTGTCAATACAAAACAAACTGTAACAGACACTAATTAAGTTTTATGTTTATTTTATTTCTATTTTTCTTTTTTTAAATCCTTTTACTCACCAATTAGTGCACATACATGTTGACAATATGAAAAAATAATAATAATACAAACAAATAAAGAAAAAGCAATAGATGTTCAAATGTTACAGATTAACAAAAGAGAGAACAGATAATCAACACATTAAAGTGTGTTAGGAAAAGAAGAAATGAAAAAAGGGAGAGAAGAAAAAATATTAAAAATAAGGAATTATATTAAATGAATTAGGGTCATGCTCTGTTAGGGGTTGGATGTATTTTAGGTGAGTTTTGCAGGATAGATTGGATCATATATTTTAAAGTC